>NC_072732.1:6142940-6393947 GCF_026930045.1 Uloborus diversus
GGTAAAACATGTTTCGATATTCGTTTTTTTTTTTTTTTTTTTTTTTTGAAGCGGCATGTAAAAATTCAGTATACGTTCCTCTTGTTGAACCTAATTGAGCAAATTTCAGAAGAACTATTGAACTTAGAAGTTAATTTTCTGCTGTAAAAATGTTCATCTAGTTCAATTGATCCTCTCATAGTAGCAGAACACGTTCCGATATTCGAGATTTCCTTTACTGACGCGAAATGGAAAAAATTCAGTATGTGACTGGACCTACCTTTTTGTTGAACATAACTAAGCAATTTTGGGAAGAACTATAAAACTTAAGAGGGTATTTCTTGCTTCAAGTATGATCATTTAGTGCAATTGATCATCTCATAGTAGCAAAACATTATATTATTAACATATATCGATATTCGAGTTTTCCTTTTCCGACGCGAAATGGAAAAAATTCAGTATGTGACTGGACCTACCTTTTCGTTGAACATAACTAAGCAATTTTGGGAAGAACAATAAAACTGAAGAGGATATCTCTTGCTTCAAGTATGAACATTTAGTGCAATTGAGCGTGTCATAATGGTAAAACATGTTTCGATATAAGTTGTTTTTTTTTTTTTTGAAGACGCATGTAAAAATTCAGTATTCGTTTCTTTTGTTGAACCTAACTGAGCAAATTTCACAAGAACTATTGAATTTTGAAGTTAATTTTCTGCTGCAAAAATGTTCATCTAGTTCAATTGATCCTCTCATAGTAGCAAAACATTATATTATAAACATATATCGATATTCGAGTTTTCCTTTTCTGACGCGAAATGGAAAAAATTCAGTATGTGACTGGACCTACCTTTTCGTTGAACATAACTAAGCAATTTTGGGAAGAACAATAAAACTTAAGAGGATACCTCTTGCTTCAAGTAAGATCATTTAGTGCAATTGAGCCTCTCATAGTGGTAAAACATGTTTCGATGATAGGATTTTTTTTTTTTTTTTTTGAAGCGGCATGTAAAAATTCAGTACGCGTACCTCTTGTTGAACGTAACTGAGCAAATTTCACAAGAACTATTGAATTTAAAAGTTAGTTTTCGGTTGCAATTATGTTCATTTAGTTCAATTGATCCTCTCATAGTAGCAAAACACGTTCCGATATGCAAGTTTTCTTTTTCTGACCCGAAATAGAAAAAATTCAGTATGTGACTGGACCTACTCTTTCGTTGAACAAAACTAAGCAATTTTGGGAAGAACTATGAAATTTAAGAGGATATTTCTTGCTTCAAGTATGATCGTTTAGTGCAATTGAGCCACTCATAATATTAAAACATGTTTCGAATTTCGGATTTTTTTTTCTTTTTGAAGCGGCAAGTAAAAATTCAGTATGCGCTCCTCTTGTTATTCTAACTGAGCAAATTTCGAAAAGAACTATTGAACTTAGAAGTTAATTTTCTGCTGCAAATATGTTCATCTTGCTCAATTGATCCTCTTGTAGTAGCAAAACACGTTCCGATATCCGAGTTTTCCTTTTCTGACGCGAAATGGAAAAAATTCAGTATGTGACTGGACCTACCTTTTCGTTGAACAAATCTAAGCAATTTTGGGAAGAACTATAAAACTTTAGAAGGTATTTCTTGCTTCAAGTATGATCATTTAGTGCAATTGAGCCTCTCATAATGGGAAAACATGTTTCGATATTCGGATTTTTTTTTCTTTTTTTGAAGCGGCATGTAAAAATTCAGTATGCACTCCTCTTGTTGAACATAACTGAGCAAATTTCTGAAGAACTATTGAACTGAGAAGTTAATTTTCTGCTGCAAAAATGTTCATCTAGTTCAATTGATCCTCTCATAGTAGCAAAACATTATATTATTAACATATATCGATATTCGAGTTTTCCTTTTCTGACGCGAAATGGAAAAAATTCAGGATGTGACTGGACCTACCTTTTCGTTGAACATAACTAAGCAATTTTGGAAAGAACTATAAAACTTAAGAGGATATTTCTTGCTTCAAGTATGATCCTTCAGTGCAATTGAGCCTCTCATAATGGTAAAACATGTTTCGATATTCGGATTTTTTTTTTTTTTTTTTTGAAGCAGCATGTAAAAATTCAGTATGCGCTCCTCTTGTTGAACCTAACTGAGCGAATTTCGAAAAGAAGTATTGAACTTAGAAGTTAATTTTCTGCTGATGTTTATCTTGTTCAATTGATCCTCTCATAGTAGAAAAACACGTTCCGATATCCGAGTTTTCGTTTTCTGCCGCAAAATGGAAAAAAATCATTATGTGACTAGACCTACTCTTTCGTTGAACATAACTAAGCAATTTTGGGAAGAACTATAAATCTTAAGAGGGTATTTCTTGCTTCAAGTAAGATCATTTAGTGCAATTGAGCCTCTCATAATATTAAAACATGTTTCGATATTCGGATTTTTTTTTTTTTTTTTTGAAGCGGCATGTAAAAATTCAGTATACGCTCCTCTTGTTGAACCTAACTGAGCAAATTTCACAAAAACTATTGAAATTAGAAGTTAATTTTCTGTTGCAAATATGTTCACCTAGTTCAATTGATCCTCTCATAGTAGCAAAACACGTTCCGATATTCGATTTTTTTTTTCTGACGCGAAAAGCAAATAATTCAGTATGTGACTGGACCTACTCTTTCGTTGAACATAACTAAGCATTTATGGGAAGAACTATAAAATTTAAGAGCATATTTCTTGCTTCAAGTATTATCATTTAGTGCAATTAAGCCTCTCATAATGGTAAAACATGTTTCGATATTCAGATTTTTTTTTTGAAGCGGCATGTAAAAAATCAGTATGCTTTCCTCTCGTTGAACCTAACTGAGCATTTTTCACCAGAACTATTGAACTTAGAAGTTAATTTTCTGCTGCAAATACGTTCATCTTGTTCAATTGATACTCTCATAGTAGCAAAACACGTTACGATAATCGAGTTTTCCTTTTGTGCCGCGAAAAGCAAATAATTCAGTATGTGACTGGACCTACCTTTTCGTTGAACATAACTAATCATTTTTTGGAGAACTATAAAACTTAAGAGCATATTTCTTGCTTCAAGTATTATCATTTAGTTCAATTGAGCCTCTCATAATGGTAAAACATGTTTCGATAGTCGGATTTTTTTTTTTTTTTTTGAAGCAGCATGTAAAAATTCAGTATGCGCTCCTCTTGTTGAACCTAACTGAGCGAATTTCGAAAAGAAGTATTGAACTTAGAAGTTAATTTTCTGCTGATGTTCATCTTGTTCAATTGATCCTCTCATAGTAGCAAAACATTATATTATAAACATATATCGATATTCGAGTTTTCCTTTCCTGACGCGAAATGGAAAAAATTCAGTATGTGACTGGACCTACCCTTTCGTTGAACATAACTAAGCATTTTTGGGGAGAAGAATAAAACTTAAGAGGATATTTCTTGCTTCAAGTATGATCATTTAGTGCAATTGAGCCTCTGATAATGGTAAAACATGTTTCGATATTCGGATTTTTTTTTTTTTTTTTTTTTTTTTGAAGCGGCATGTAAAAATTCAGTATGCGCTCCTCTTGTTGAACCTAACTGAGCAAATTTGAGAAGAACTATTGAACTTAGAAGTTAATTTTCTCCTGCAAAAATGTTCATCTAGTTCAATTGATACTCTCATAGTAGCAAAACACGTTACGATAATCGAGTTTTCCTTTTGTGCCGCGAAAAGCAAATAATTCAGTATGTGACTGGACCTACTCTTTCGTTGAACATAACTAAGCAATTTTGTGAAAAACTATAAAACTTAAGAGCATATTTCTTGCTTCAAGTATTATCATTTAGTGCAATTAAGCCTCTCATAATGGTAAAACATGTTTCGATATTCAGATTTTTTTTTTGAAGCGGCATGTAAAAAATCAGTATGCTTTCCTCTCGTTGAACCTAACTGAGCATATTTCACCAGAACTATTGAACTTAGAAGTTAATTTTCTGCTGCAAATACGTTCATCTTGTTCAATTGATCCTCTCATAGTACCAAAACACGTTCCGATATTCGAGTTTTCCTTTTCTGACGCGAAATGGAAAACATTCAGTATGTGACTGGACCTACCCTTTCGTTGAACATAACTAAGCATTTTTGAGGAGAAGAATAAAACTTAAGAGGATATTTCTTGCTTCAAGTATGATCATTTAGTGCAATTGAGCCTCTGATAATGGTAAAACATGTTTCGATATTCGGATTTTTTTTTTTTTTTTTTTTTTGAAGCGGCATGTAAAAATTCAGTATGCGCTCCTCTTGTTGAACCTAACTGAGCAAATTTGAGAAGAACTATTGAACTTAGAAGTTAATTTTCTCCTGCAAAAATGTTCATCTAGTTCAATTGATACTCTCATAGTAGCAAAACACGTTACGATAATCGAGTTTTCCTTTTGTGCCGCGAAAAGCAAATAATTCAGTATGTGACTGGACCTACTCTTTCGTTGAACAAAACTAAGCAATTTTGTGAAAAACTATAAAACTTAAGAGCATATTTCTTGCTTCAAGTAAGATCATTTAGTGCAATTGAGCCTCTCATAACGGTAAAACATGTTTCGATATTCGGATTTTTTTTTATTTTTTTATTTTTTTTTTGAAGCGGCATGTAAAAAATCAGTACGCTTTCCTCTCGTTGAACCTAACTGAGCATAATTCACCAGAACTATTGAACTTAGAAGTTAATTCTCTGTTGCAATTATGTTCATCTAGTTCAATTGATCCTCTCATAGTAGCGTAACACGTTCCGATATTCAAGTTTTTCTTTTATGACTCCAAATGGAAAACATTCAGTATGTGACTGGACCTACCCTTTCGTTGAACATAACTAAGCATTTTTGGGGAGCACTATAAAACTTAAGAGGATATTTCTTGCTTCAAGTATGATCATTTAGTGCAATTGAGCCTCTCATAATGGTAAAACATGTTTCGATATAATTTTTTTTTTTTTTTTTTGAAGCGGCATGTAAAAATTCAGTATACGTTCCTCTTGTTGAACCTAATTGAGCAAATTTCAGAAGAACTATTGAACTTAGAAGTTAAATTTCTGCTCCAAATATGTTCATCTACTTCAATTGATCCTCTCATAGTAGCAAAACACGTTCCGCTATTCGAGGTTTCGTTTTCTGCCGCAAAATGGAAAAAAATCAGTATGTGACTAGACCTACTCTTTCGTTGAACATAACTAAGCAATTTTGGGAAGAACTATAAATCTTAAGAGGGTATTTCTTGCTTCAAGTAAGATCATTTAGTGCAATTGAGCCTCTCATAATATTAAAACATGTTTCGATATTCGTATTTTTTTTTTTTTTTTTTTTTGAAGCGGCATGTAAAAATTCAGTATGCGCTCCTCTTGTTGAACCTAACTGAGCAAATTTGAGAAGAACTATTGAGCTTAGAAGTTAATTTTCTCCTGCAAAAATGTTCATCTAGTTCAATTGATACTCTCATAGTAGCAAAACACGTTACGATAATCGAGTTTTAATTTTCTGACGCGAAAAGCAAATAATTCAGTATGTGACTGGACCTACTCTTTCGTTGAACATAACTAAGCATTTATGGGAAGAACTATAAAACTTAAAAGGATATTTCTTGCTTCAAGTATGATCATTTAGTGCAATTGAGCCTCTCATAACGGTAAAACATGTTTCGATATTCTGATTTTTTTTTTTTTTTTTTTTTGAAGCGGCATGTAAAAATTCAGTACGCGTTCCTCTTGTTGAACCTAACTGAGCAAATTTCACAAAAACTATTGAAATTAGAAGTTAATTTTCTGTTGCAAATATGTTCACCTAGTTCAATTGATCCTCTCATAGTAGCAAAACACGTTCCGCTATTCGAGGTTTCGTTTTCTGCCGCAAAATGGAAAAAAATCAGTATGTGACTAGACCTACTCTTTCGTTGAACATAACTAAGCAATTTTGGGAAGAACTATAAATCTTAAGAGGGTATTTCTTGCTTCAAGTAAGATCATTTAGTGCAATTGAGCCTCTCATAATATTAAAACATGTTTCGATATTCGTATTTTTTTTTTTTTTTTTTTGAAGCGGCATGTAAAAATTCAGTATGCGCTCCTCTTGTTGAACCTAACTGAGCAAATTTGAGAAGAACTATTGAGCTTAGAAGTTAATTTTCTCCTGCAAAAATGTTCATCTAGTTCAATTGATACTCTCATAGTAGCAAAACACGTTACGATAATCGAGTTTTAATTTTCTGACGCGAAAAGCAAATAATTCAGTATGTGACTGGACCTACTCTTTCGTTGAACATAACTAAGCATTTATGGGAAGAACTATAAAACTTAAAAGGATATTTCTTGCTTCAAGTATGATCATTTAGTGCAATTGAGCCTCTCATAACGGTAAAACATGTTTCGATATTCTGATTTTTTTTTTTTTTTTGAAGCGGCATGTAAAAATTCAGTACGCGTTCCTCTTGTTGAACCTAACTGAGCAAATTTCACAAAAACTATTGAAATTAGAAGTTAATTTTCTGTTGCAAATATGTTCACCTAGTTCAATTGATCCTCTCATAGTAGCAAAACACGTTCCGATATTCGAGTTTTCCTTTTCTGTCGCGAAATGGAAAGAATTCAGTATGTTACTGGACCTACCTTTTCGTTGAACATAACTAAGCAATTTTGGGAAGAACTATAAAACTTAAGAGGATATTTTTTGCTTGATGTATTATCATTTAGTGCAATTGAGCCTCTCATAATGGTGAAACATGTTTCTATATTCGGATTTTTTTTTTTTTTTTTTGAAGCGGCATGCAAAAATTCAATATGCGTTCCTCTTGTTGAACCTAATTGAGCAAATTTCACAAGAACTAATGAACTTAGAAGTTAATTTTCTGTTGCAAATATGTTCATCTAGTTCAATTGATCCTCTCATAGTAGCAGAACACGTTCCGATATTCGCGTTTTCCTTTTCTGACGCGAAAAGGAAAAAATTCACTATGTGACTGTGCCTACCTTTTTGTTGAACATAACTAAGCAATTTTGGAAGAACTATGAAACTTAAGACGTCAGTTTAAGATTTTTTTTCCGGGAAGAGCCTTCCTTACCCTTATATTACCAAAGGCAGTCCAAACTTCTAAGTTTTTATTTTTATTATGATTAATTAGATTTTATTTAAAAAAATATATAAAAAACTATTGCGGGGACGACCCTGGAAACTCCTCTCTATACCCCAAACGTTTACAAAACTCTACTGAAACGGCGTTTTTAAAACTACAATTCCAAAACATTTACGTGAGAGACCATCTAAATCCCCTCCCTCCCCCTCTCCTCTAGTCACTCTAAATAGTCCAAAATAGTCTTTAACTTCCTAAAACAAATTTTCCACCGCTCTTATAAGCCCTACTCGCCGTCTCTGTGCTAGATTAAAGGAGTTATTTGTTTTTGCTTCATTATACCAAAAAATCTAGTTCGTCTATGATTTTGCCATACATTCATATTGCGTTTTACCTTTTATTCTCGTTTATGCAGGTAGGGCATAAGTCCTGAACTTATGCTCTTTGTGCACTAAACGAAAAATGTGACACCTTCATAAAGTGCTTTGTGATAAAAGGGTTGATTTCCGTTCTGCTCTATTCAATTTTTCTATTCAACAAATAAGGTAAAACCACAGCCAACTTAATTTAAAAAAAAAAATATCACTTATGCTCTTTCTGAACTAACCGACTCGGATATCAAGCTTTCTAAATTTCATTTAAGTTTTGAATTTGCATACTTGAGCAAATTTTGTCGAACAATAAATGAGAAATGTAGCAGAGAAAAGAATTCTGTCTTATTTACCTTCAAAAATAAAATGATTTTTAACTGGCATGGGATATTTTTTGCGATGTATCGCTAGGAAAACACGTTGCACATTCTCCGATGATTAAGATATAAGTTACAATAAGGCGAATGACTATCTAATTCAAATGTATACAGGTGAAATAGATATAACAGGTGCATGCTCATATTAGTGATGTTCCGGATATCCGAAGAAAAATAAAGATCTGTATCCGTATCGCGGATGACCTTGAAGCAAAAACATCATTTGTACCATTTGTAGTAGGTTGTTTGTTATTTTGGAATAGATAGGATTAGCGAGACCATGCCTCTTACTATTCGGTGTTTTCTGGCAGATTCTACATTTTACAAATGATACAAATTAGTGATGTTCCGGATATTCGTATCCGCGGATATCCGAGGAAAAATAAGGATCCGTATCCGTTACTTTTTTGACGGATCTTAAACGGATCTTTTCTGTTCTAAAAATTTTTAAATATTTGAATAAAAGACATAAATTTCGTTTAAATTAGGTTCTATTGCCTATTTAAATTATAAGGTATCATTTCAGAAGCCAACGGCCCTCTGAGAGTTTTTTTTTTAATTTTTAGTTTTAATTTTGTTACTGACATGGGGTTTCTGTTATTCTTCATTTTTGTTTTTCTCGGTATCCTTCAAAAAAAAGTGAGACAAAAGTCTCTATTTACTGTTTGTAAAGGTGTTCCCGGCTCTGTTAATTCGTCGGTCGGAGTAATTTGGGTGGAATGGGTCAGCGCTGCATTTATGCTGAAATAAAATGCGAACAATTATTTCTAGCCTATCCAGTAGCAGCTTTACATTCTTGCTCCTGTAACCTACATCTACCGAGCAAGCTAGAAATAATTTTTGACATGCTATTTAATCATTAATGCTGCGCAGATCCGTTCCTTCCAACTCTCCATCAATTTTAACGGAGATTTCTTCAAAGAGTAAATCATAGTCTTTATTATATTTTCGCCATAGATGACATTTTTTGAAGGAACTGTTATTATAGTGACGGGAATATCTTCCGTAATAAATTTTACACTTGGATAGTTGAATTGGGCAATAATATTTTGAGATCCGTATCCGCGGATCTTGACACTAATGATCCGGATCCGTATCCGTATCCGCGGATTTACTTTTTTAACGATCCGGCACATCATTAGTTCATATATCGTTCATGATGTCAGTGTATCACAGCTACGCTCAGTGTCAAGGTATTCTTTGAACTATGCAAGAACGATAATCGTGTTTTAACTCAAATAAATGCAAAGAAAACTTATGAAAATTGCGCAAATTGAATTTTCAAAACTTCATTTATTTTTACTTCCTTTTACAAAAAAGGAAGTATTGTATTCGCGAAAAATATTTCACTCAAAAATCGGCCTTAATTTCCATTTTTCTCACCCCCGAATGAATGTTGAGTTTTTTGTTTTTTTTTTTCGACACGACCACACGTGGATATATGCCTAGGAACCTACAGACACCCGAAATATCCATTTTGACGACCCCCGAGTTAATTACAACGAATTTTCTCGTGACGTCTGTATGTACGTATGTATGTGTGTATGTATCTCGCATAACTCAAAAATGGTATGTCCTATAAAAATGAAATTTGGTACGTAGACTCCAGGTGGAGTCTAGTTGTGCAACTTCTCTTTTGGTTGCATTCGTGTGTTCCTAAGGTGGTCTTTTGCCCCTTTTTGGGGGGGAAATCATTGTTAATTTCGATGTAAACTCAAGTTGTGTTATAATTTGTCGGACACTTGGCGATATATCGCCAGTCTTTTGGTCGCCAAGTTTTGTCGCCAACTTGGCGACAAATTTGGCGATTTTTTTTTTTTTTTTGAGCAATCACGATTGCTTATTGCTTTTATTTGACTGTTTTTGGCGTGCTATCATTTTATTTTCCCACCGCCACCCTCCGCACCATCACCGTCGACCGGCCCCTCACGATGCTGCTCCTATAGCGAAAGCCGTCTCCAGGTTGCATCCATGTCCTACACAGACGCGCATACATACACAACTACAAACACACGCACAAACACATACACACAAACACACATACACCTACACACAAACACATACACACACGCATACATACAGACACCTACACATACACACACAAAAACTTACACACATACACACAACTACCCACACATTCATGCCTGCACACAGACACAAACAAATATGCCTACACACATACACGTACCCCCCCAAACACACATTCATACACACAACTACCCACACACTTATGCCAGCACACAGACCACAAACACACATCCCTACACACACCTACACATACCCCTACACACAAACACACATACTTCACACACAAACACACACGCCTACATACACACACTCGTGATTGCGAAAAACATAATTTGAATTCAAGATGTAAAAATTCAAATTAATTTTTTTTTTGTTAATTATTTTTGAAAAATTATGATGTAATTTTCTTTTCTTT
Organism: Uloborus diversus; assembly: GCF_026930045.1. Lineage (NCBI taxonomy): Eukaryota > Metazoa > Arthropoda > Arachnida > Araneae > Uloboridae > Uloborus > Uloborus diversus. The sequence goes on from NC_072732.1 coordinate 6,153,200, forward strand.
TTTTAATCTGGTTTCAATTTGTCCACTGTTGGTGATGATTAGAACGTAAACAATTGAATCACATTAAAATTGCCAATAATGGGGAAATGACATTAAATTGGAGTAAAAGGAAGTCATGTGATGCACACATCAGCTCGTTTCCTATCTGTATTCTGCTACAAATTGCACCCCTGCAATGAAAGTGGCACAACTCAAAAGCAAACCACAATGGAGAAAATAAAGATTTTACGCAATAGTAGTTTCATTTGGTTTTGTCTCAAATCGTTCAATACGCGGAAGAAAATTATAATATGGTGGTTACAGGTTAGTTTCAGCTGTTTAGATTAAAAATGCGTACTTTAGTGTTGGAAATATTTCGTTTAACTTATGAAATAACAGTGATATGTCACTGCAGTCGATTCCCGACTTACGCGAGGGATGCGTTCCAAGACCCTTCGCGTAAGTTGAAATTTCGCGTTGTGGAAAAGGGTATGTGTAAATTTTTTTTAATTCAAGCCCAATCCTTTTAGAGACTTCTGAACATCACTTCAAACTATTTTAAGTCATTCCTTTACTATACATTTTCGTTTCTTACCTGAAGCACTGAATTTTACTCTTTTATCATTATTTTTTTAAACTGTGTTATCTCTACATAATATAAAATGAAGTCTCCAAAAAGCGTCTGTGTGTTTGAACTCGCAAAACTCGAGAACTACCAGGCCGATTTTGCTGAAATTTTCAGTTTGTTCCTTTAAGTCCCGAGAAGGTTTGCAGACCAGTTCGAATAAAATTCGATGAATAGTCCTTTTTTTATTCCAATATACTTCCAATTTTCATATAAATTCTCAAATATGGGGGTGAAAAATGACTTTCACATATTAATATTACATATCATTCGAAAGGGTAGAATTTTCCGCGTTCTACGCTATTTGTTTCAATGCTCTAACTTTATTACGGCGGGAGTTTTTTACGTTTTTAGCTCGAATTTTTTTTTAGGCTTAGCTGAAATTAAGGCACTATTTTCTTCATTAAATCCATCAATAAAAAGTGAACGAATTGTCCCACAGTTTTCGTTTTGACAGCATTGGATAGAGCTGCTTTTTTTACTCCAGATCTAACTCGACCTAAGGTCGGAAGTTTAACCCTCTATCCCCATTAGAAAAAAAAGTTACAAGCGAATTAAATGAAGTTCAAAAATCTGTTCTCTGTTCAAGTTTTTAACTATTTTATTTTGCGTTTCCACGGTAACGCTTTTTGAATCCATTGTTTATTTTCATGTTTCTCATTTTCAATTCTTAAACTTATTTTGTGTTTCCATGGTTACGCATTTTAAATCCATCTTTCTCATTTTATTTTAATTCCTTAAAAGTATTTTAGTATCTGTCGTCATTGTTTGGCGAGAAAATTTTGCACGATGGGTTTTTTTTTCTTTTATTTAATCCTGGTTATTGAAGATACTTCACTTGACGCAGGTATTTTTTTAAGGTAGACCGGGCAAAGCCTGGCAACGCAGCTAGTTCAACATAAAATACACTGTTAGGATGCACAAAATCAATGATCAATGGGAAAGAGAGACATAAAATAAACCAGTCGGTAGTATTGATAAAATAATGCACTATAATAGTACTGTACAGTACATCTATCTATATAATTCTCTTACGTGCCGGCAAATGAAGGGGTGAATTTCTAAACCTCTGTTGGCAACACTTCGCCGATAAATCATGTAAACAAACTTCTACGTTGTTTTGAAATCTTGAATCACAGAATACTCAACGAACTTTCTTTTTTTTTTGAGATGAGTTTGAGTCGGGCTGTGGCCCATTTCAACCTTAATCAGCAAAGAAAAGCTCAAAGAAGGCAGGAAACCGTTCTTGAATCCAATTTAAGACGAGCCATTTCCAGAGTTGTATTCTCTGATTCGCTGCCGATAATTTTTAGCGGCTGGGGAATTTTCAGTCAGCAGTTCCTTCAACAGATCAGGTGCGTCACACAATGCCGGTAACCGCACCTTTCCGTCATGGCAACATTTAGTATATTTATTTGCAGTATTACGCTCTTTCTGCCAATAAAGAGCACCACAAAATTCGCATTCTTCACACATTGCTCCACAATCATGTTCATCGGCAATGTTGTTTTGAACGCGTAGGCGCTTTGAGCGTCGTCTATTCTCTGCTTCAGTACGACAGTTCAGTTCAAAATGAATAACCGAGAAAGAATTTACTTTATTCCTTTTATTCTCAGCTGAAAGGTTTCGCCAAATTTGTTTAGGGTTATAGTAGTTTTAGTATTGTGCAAGCAAAGTAGCCTTTTCGCGTTTTTAGTTAAACCATTTTTTGTTCGTGACGTGGCAAGGATTCAGAATAACAACAAGAAGGACAAACGTTTGAGAAAATATGTTTGGTGCTCTCTGAGCCTGTTTTTAGTCATGGCCAGCTCTATGTGGCATTATCAAGAACAAGATCTTTTGAAGCAGTGTCAGTTGTGGCTCCCAAACGGGACATTTTTAATTGTGTATATGAGGAAGTTTTCTCAGATTAGAATATATAAGAGTGTAAATATGTAAATATATATAAGAGTGTAAATAATGTAAATACATCCCTCGGGGGAGCCTGTAACCCCTAGAGGGCGCGTCCCCAGGTGGCGGATAGGGGAATGCCTTCATTGGTTTTCCAATGGGTGGTAGAAGGGAAATAAAATACCTTCCGCGGACCAACAGGTAGAAGTGCAATCTCTCCAAAGCAATGACAGACACTTTTGTATCTATAATGGTAAAGTTGTGCACATTGCCAAGGCAGTCATCTTACATACAGCAAAGTTAAACTGTCGAAAATCTGGCTAAAGCAGACAAATTAACATTATGAACGTAATTTTCATATTGGTTAAATGGATGGTGACCTAAATGCAATTACCAACTTTAATTTTTACGGAAAATTTTAGCTAGGCTAATGTATTGGCATACAGCGAGCGAGCGAAGCGAGCATGGATCGCGAAGCGATCCACAGGGAACTGCGTAAGCAGTTCCGGGGGTTGGCGAGCGATAGCGAGCAGGGGGCGATAGCCCCCTAGTTCAATAATAATATTTAACTTAAAAAAAATAAGATGATGATGATTATTGCTGTTTGGCCAAACCGTTATTCTAATATATTTCTAACTAGTAATACCCGCACGGCTTTGCCCGTAATAGAAAAATCAAAAGGTCTTTTGGTTCGCCTGTATATTTACAAATAATGTATGGTGAATTTTCTCGCCAATTGGCTTGTACCGACGTTACAGTTCCACGTTATGATAATTTCGTATCTCGCCAATTGGCTTGTGCCCATGTTACGGTTCCACGTTATGATGATTTCGTAATTTATGATATTTTTTTTTCCTTAAAATTGGAATAGAAAAAGAACCACATCGAATTTTCGAAAAATCGCTTCGAGGTGCACACCCCCATGCTACATACTAACTTTGTGCCAAATTTCATGAAAATCGGCCGAACGGTTTAGGCGCTATGCGCGTCACAGACATCCTACAGATATCCTACAAACATCCTACAGACATCCAGACATCCTCCGGACAGAGAGACTTTCTGCTTTATTATTAGTAAAGAAGATAAAGAATACAGTTGCTTCGCTAGTTCATTTATTTCGATTCCTTCCTTCTACGGTAACGTCCTTCGACCAGGTCTCTTTGATCCACAATACAAGATCAGCTTCTATTTTCATAATTTATGCTTTTTGCTTACTCTGTGAACTTTTATGGATTTCCTTTTTTAGCCTTTTAATTGTACATATGAATGATTCACTCGCAACTAATTGTCGTGCTACCTTCGACGCATTTTTTAATTGTTCTATCTAGCACACCTAAAATAGCTTTTGTCATAAACTTTCTCTGTTTCTTTCAATCTTCAGAAACTTTAGATAAAACAGCGCATTTAGATATCCCTATATTTCATCAACTTTCGCACTAAGAATGAAAAAAAATAAAGAAAAAATGATTAGTAGTTATTTGTATAAACTAACAAAGTGATGTTTAGACTAGTACAGTGTGGGAACTTCCGCTGTCAGTGATGCTAAAGAGATGGTCTATTCACGAAAAAAATACTTTTAGTATTCAATAACAAAGCCGAAACTTACACACCGTGATTCCCTTTCGAAAATTTTCGTGTTGCGGACGAGAAATTCGCGTTAGGTATAAAATTCGTTTCTGGTGAAAAAAAAAAAAAAAAAAAAAAACTCGCGTTATAGCCATTTCGCGTAAGTCGGATCGCGTTGTAGAGCGAGTTGACTGTAAAGGAAGTATTGTATTCACGAAAAATGTTGACCCAAAAATAGGCCTTCATTTCCATTTTGTTCGCACCCGAATGAATGTTGAGTTCTTTTTCTAAGCCCGAAATATCCATTTTGACGATCCCCCGAATTAATTACAACGAGTTTTCTCGTGACGTCATTGTGTATGTTCGTATGTATCTCGCATAACTCAAAAACGGTATGTCCTAGAAAGTTGAAATTTGGTACGTAGACTCCTATTGGAGTCTAGTTGTGCACCTCCCTTTTTAGTTGCATTCGGATGTTCCTAAGGGGGGTCTTTTACGCGTTTTTAGGGGGGAAATCATTGTTAATATCAATGCAAATTCAAATGGTGTTATAATTTGGCAATATAATTTGGCAAACACTTCGCGACATACCGCCAAGCTGTCCTATATTTCTTCTTTTATAGGTTTCAACAAAATATCTTACTGCTTCTAATGATCGGGAAGCAGTCCGAAATTACTTTTCAATTCTTAAATATAAAAGTTGTATTTCATGATGAGCATCCCACGCCCCCACTGGTATAAGATAGCTAAAATGGTGTCAATGAAGCTCTACAGGGTATCATGGTCCCTCAGCACTTCCATCACTGCACAAATCCTTTTGAGGGACATCTAGAGAGGAAGCCTACCGTACCGGATTTTCTGAGGCTCTTAACCAATTCTCATCGAAAGATCGAAACCGTTATTAGCTGGCATTTGACATTCATAAAGAGATGAATGTATTTGAGGAGGAGGTTTTAAATGATCTCGCGAAACACAAACAAAAAATGAATAAAATTAAAGTGAGATTAATAATAAATATACTGTGCTTTGTCCCATTTTCTTCGTTTCATAGTGATATCAATACGAATTATTAATTGTTTTTAAGCAGTTATATTGAATGAATAATTACGAATCTGTAGAAATTCTTTGATATTGAATGATTGCGCATTGTAAATGAATGGGAAAGAAAGCAACAATTTTCGATTTTAAAAACCCCTCCCAGAAAAATTTTCTGGCTGCGCCACTGCTTTTATTATTACTACATAATGTGCTGTTTTATTTTATGTCTTTCCCTCCATCATTCATTTTGTGAATCTTAAAGTATTTTGTGTTAAATGAAAGGGCTTTTTTTTATATTTTGAAAACAGTAAAAGTTCAGCTCTTTATGTAAGAAACTAATGTATAGTTGAGAAATGCTTTAAAGCAGTTTAAGGGATGTTCAGCGGTGTCTAAAAGAATTTGGTATGTTTCAAAAAAAAATTGTATGCGTACATTCTTCTACAACGCGGAATTTCGACTTACGCGAGGAGTCTTGAAACGCATCCCTCGCGTTAGTCGGAACTCGACTGTACTTCGTAAAAGGAAGTAAAAACATGAGCAATTTTTTTTTTTTCGTTCACCGTGGATGTTATTATTCATTTTGGTTGTAGGTATCATGTTTCCCTATACTTTGCAGATTTTGTTTCTGATTTTTAATGTTGTGAAACTGTGGTCTTGTCAATGTGACTGGCTTGCCAAACCAAAATGGCGTACCTTTATACCCAAGGACACATAACCATGTGTACCCACGGGCGACAATTTTTAGTCTCCTTTTCGGTCACACCTGAGTCTTCTTAAAATGTGAAGTACCTCAAAATGGTGCCTTGTCATCAACGTCCGAAATTTGCTTTCAACAATGACGATGAATTTGAAAGAGAGCTTGAAGTTATAGTGTTGAAGTAACCCCCACCTGTTGTAGGATCGACAGACCGTCAATCCCACCTGTTTTCATTTGAAGTCGACTTTTCTATATTTTTGTTGGTTTAATCTAAACTGAGTTTTTTATAATGGGTTAATTTTGTTAAAGTTTTCAATTTGCATATTAAATGAAGTTATTATGTAGGTACATAGAGAGCCATACTACCATGAATCTAGTTAATTTTTTGTTTAAAAACATGTTAATTATTCATAACATCATTAACTCTCTTATGAGTAATAATTTTTTTAAGAGTTAACTGATGTTAAAAATTAAGGAAAATTAAAAAAAGGGAAAAAACCTTCGATTAATTTTCAAAGTTTAATTTCTGTTGGATATTTTGTTTAATGCTATTTTCAATGGATGTTTGAAGTATTTCAATATAAAATGGCTTATGAAAATGTATTGGTTATGAGTGAGTTCCTCAGACCTATTTATAAATTATTTTTTTTATGTGTTCATGGGTACAAAGGCACCTGTCCGTGGGGTGAACGAGGTGTTGTACCCACGGATAAAAAAGTTGGTTTTAAGGTTGTTTGTTTTTTTTTTTTTTTTTTTTTTTTTTGAATTTGAAAGCTTTGAGATTCTTACCTGACAAAAATTGCCAAATTAGATGATAAGTTGAAGATTCTGCCAGAAAATTTCACCAATCGAGTATCTATTCCCAGAGACCAGCTAAAATTGAAAAGTATATTTTGTCCGTGGGTACAGCAGCTTCCCTATACTCTTAATTCAACAAGTTATTAAGCAACGAAAACATCCCACCAGGTGTGTGGCCCGCCACCGAGGTAAGGTTTCACATGCTGTGAGCAAAAAAAATTTACTGAATTAAAAGTTATCATTAAAAAATTGTGTGTTGGCAGGTTTAGATATAGTACATAATTTCGATGAAATCAAAAAACATTGTTAAATGAATTGCTCCTTAAAGCTTTTCAGTATAAGACGTGTGACAGAAAAGTTACATTTTTTGAAGAATGACCCAGATGTTTTTTCCGCTGCCATCAAATCAACATCACAGTATGTCACAACAGAAAATGATCGGCTGTCTCTTGTTTCCACAAGCCTGAGTTTTTCCCTTGAAAGAATTTACAATTTTCGCAGTTACTTAGGTAACATGTCTAGAAGCCTCTCAGCCGTTGTCCAAACATTTCCGACAACGTTGCCCAGGGAGTACCACGTGGAGGTGGGCTTCTAGCAGCCTTATTCTTTACTCAGCCGGTGTGTAACTATTTCTGAGGCAAATACAACATTCTATCACTTTCAAATAAGCAGTACGGCGATTGGTTGAACTTTGTGGAAGTTTTGGTGATGAAGAAACGGCGCAGCGTTTTAAAATTATTTCCTTTCCGACTGAGTATAGAACAAGGCTGTGAAGCTAAGTTTAACATTATCAGGCCAATGACGATCGGAATCTAATCAGGCAGGCATTTTTCTTTCTTTCTTTATTTTTTAAAAAACACATTAAACTCTATTTTTCATCTGCCTAAAAGGAGTGACGTCATCAACCCTAGATAAATGTAAATTTAGCTTAACTCCCCAGGGGGCCGCACATCCCGATGTTATACCTTCTTGCGACCCCCCGAGCTGACGGAGATCTTATGTCAGCTCTCTTGGCACTTTTTGGTTGTCTAAGCGACAGGAGCGGGATGAGCGCAGCAGAAAAGTCTGAAAAGAGAAAAAAAAGCCAATTAGGTTACCGTAAAATACACCGCCAGCTCAGTTATTCCATCCGAGGACTGCAGTTTCGTGCTTTTTAGCACTCATCAGCCCGGAATAGGAATCACATGAGCTGGAGGCGAAAAATCTCTTAAGGGAACCAAGAGAGCCAAAGAAACTGGTAGCAAACCAGATGAGCGACCGCAGCAATGGTGTGGTTCAACTCAAAGATTGATGGCAAAGATGTTCGGTTCTCTTGGCTCCCTTAAGAGATTTTTCGCCTCCAGCTCATGCGATTCCTATTCCGAGCTGATGAGTGCTAAAAAGCACGAAACTGCAGTCCTCGGATGGAATAACTGAGCTGGCGGTGTATTTTAAGTATTTCTGCCTTAGCCCTGGCTTTAGGGCGGTAACTTACTACAAATTAGGTTACCGTTTTATCCATACTAAATAGGGATAAAAAAGATAGTTTTAGTTATGTATTTCTTCAAGATGTTAAATGAACTTTGAGTTTGAAACTAAGAAATTATTTTCATTCGACAATATAAGTTAGTTTACTCAGCATATGCGTACGGAATTTTTTGCTTCAGCGATTTTGGGTCCATTTTTGAATTTGTTGAAACTGAGTGTTACGACTGAACGCAATCGGTTGCACTTGTTTCACGACCTTTACTCGAAAAAAGGTTTTGTAGTCCTCGGCGAGTTGTATTGAAAGCGGTACTGTGAAAAAAATTAATGAACAGTCCAATAAAGTTGGATAAAAATGAAACAACGTTTAAAAGCACAGAAAAGATAAAAACTTCATAAAAACGCAGACATGTTTCGGAGGCAATAGCCTCCTTCCTCAGTGCGAAATGTACAAATGGATGAATCAAGGTCGTGGGAAAGTTTAAATTGCGTAACCGGAAAAACATGGACCAATCGGCTATCAGCGAGTGCTGAGGCAAAATATGACGTATTCTAACATGTAAGATTGAATAAGATTGGAGAAAAATGCGGAACAGCAAAAGACTCATTGCAAAGATTATTTAAGTTTTTATGAATGTAAAAGGATTCTAGAAAATCTAATTCACCTACTGTTGTAGGTCTGCAAATGATCTTGGCTTCCGAAAAGAGAAAATTGTGCCCTGTGTCCCAACAATGTTTAGCAATTGAAGATTTGTTCATTTCCTGTTTTTTAACATGGTTTTCATGTTCTTTCAAACGAAATTTAAGTGAACGTCTTGTCTGTCCCACGTAACCGATATTACATTGACAAGGAATGTGATACATGCCCCACTGATCAAGTGGTTGGATTGGGTCGTTCAGTTTGGAGAAAGAAAGTTTATTTATGGGTCTGTAAATTACGCGAAAGTCAAATTTACTAAGAATTCTAGAAATACGAAAAGAAATATGTGGATAAAACGTCCAATAAAGAGTTTATAAATAGTTTCCAACTTAAATTCAAAATTTCTGATTTTATGTGATGCACTGTCCAACTGCCGAAGTTTACAAATGGACGTAATGGATTTATGGGCTCATTTATTTCATTCTATTTACATTTGTGAACTTAATTCTTTTCTTTTGAACTCTTAAAATCAATTTTGCAATGTGCCGAAAAAAAAAAAACTAGTATATGTTGTGGCTGTGGTGAAACTTTCTCCCACATCTACCTTATGAATTCTTGGATGTAACGTGCAATCGTAAGCACAAAATTTTGCTCTTCGAAAAAGTAAAAAAAATATTTCAATAAATGGGACATTTGTGGTTGTAATTCATTAGCATTAAATTTTTGGCACTGAGGCCTACGCGTGAATAATATTCTTGGGTTTTGAATGAGTAAAGAGTAGGAGATTCATGATTTGGAAGAGATTTGATATTTTTAAATTTAAGATGAGGATTAAGATCCCTTTAAACGTATAATGGAAACTACTACACCATTGAGTTCAGTTTTTATCTAAGTTTACAAGCAATCAAATAAGACCTTAGGATATCGTGTTTCATTCGGTGGTTTAATTTAATCCTCTCTTTTTCGTTAGAAAATTATTAACTTGGAAATATTATGTGCAGAAGATAAAACAAATAGCCTGAATTCAGTAAGTTACAGCCCATCAGCCAGGGCTAAGGCAGGGCGGTAACTTACTGAATATACCTGCCTTGCCTTCAATATTCGAGTTGAACCGAACCATTGCTTCGGTCACTCGTCTGGTCAGTGCTAATTCTGTATTAGCTACCAGTTTGTTTGGCACTCTAGGCTTCCATAAGAGGTTTTCCATCTCCAGCTCAGTCACTTTCCTATGCCGGGCTGATGAGTGCTAATAAGCACGAAACTGCAGTCCTCGGCTGGAAATGACTGAGCTGGCGGTGTATTTCACGTAAATAGCCTGAATGTTAAGAAAATGTGTATAGTATAGAAGTTAGAGCTATTTGAAGGGATCGCTAACAATTCAGGTTCGTCAATTCCGTTTGTCTTTTTAAACGACTCCCTTGGTAACAAAAGAATTAAAACTTAAAAAATATTTGTTTTTCTAGTGGCAAACGAACGGATACATTTCTAAATTGGGTTTTAAGAAAGCAAAATAATCATAAGATTGACAGCGTTCTCAAATTTTCTACGAGCGAAAACTTTAACACGAAAAATCTCAGCCACAAATATTCCAATCTTTACTAATAATAAAGCTGAAAGTCTCTCTGTCCGGAGGATGTCTGTAGGATGTCTCTGACTCGCATAGCGCCTAGACCGTTCGGCCGATTTTCATGAAATTTGGCACAAAGTTAGTAAGTAGCATGGGGGGGGGGTGCACCTCGAAGCGATTTTTCGAAAATTCGATGTGGTTCTTTTTTTATTCCAATTTTAAGAACAAAACTATCATAAATTACGAAATTATCATAACGTGGAACCGTAACATGGGCACAAGCCAATTGGCGAGATACGAAATTATCATAACGTGGAACTGTAACGTCGGTATAAACCAATTGGCGAGAAAATTCACCATACATTATTTGTAAATATGCAGGCGAACAAACAGACCTTTAATTTTTTCTATTACGGGCGAAGCCGTGCGGGTGCCACTAGTTACTAATAATAAAGCTGAAAGTCTCTCTGTCCGGAGGATGTCTGGATGTCTGTAGGATGTCTGTGACGCGCATAGCGCCTAGACCGTTCGGCCGATTTTCATGAAATTTGGCACAAAGTTAGCTTGTAGCATGGGGGTGTGCACCTCGAAGCGATTTTTCGAAAATTCGATGTGGTTCTTTTTCTATTCCAATTTTAAGAACAAAATTATCATTCGATGGACGAGTAAATTACGAAATGATCATAACGTGGAACCGTAACATGGGCACAAGCCAATGGGCGAGATACGAAATTATCATAACGTGGAACCGTAACATGGGTACAAGCCAATTGGCGAGAAAATTCACTATACATTATTTGTAAATGCACGCGAACCAAAAGACCTTTTAATTTTTCTATTACGTGCAAAGCCGTGCGGGTACCACTAGTTGAAAAATAAAAGAAATGAGGAAAACTTACTTGCAGCTGGCTTGCCAAATTTTTCGCCAAAATGATTTTTTTTGGACACGTTTGGCGTCGTAGTCGGAGTAGTTAAAGTAATCTGTATTGATGGACAGTGTGATTTGATTGCCTTTGCCGGCTTGTTCAATGATTTCTAGAGCATAATTTGAGTTCAAGTTCTTAAGTGACTTGTGATTTATTTCAGTGATAGTGTCACCGACATTTAAGTATTTATGAGCGATAGAAGGGTAGGTTAGGTTTTCAATTTTAAGTCCTTCGAGCCTGAGAAGTAAAAGAAAAAGAAAAATGTTAGCGCTTAAGAAGAGTAAGCACGCGTTTATTTTTTATGGCGACTATAAAAATTAATTAACATAAAAACAAAATTAGTTTTAAAATTTGTTGTATACGAATGTGAGTGTACACAAGTGTGAGTAGAGGTGGGGAAAGGAAGATTAATCCTATTGAAGAACGCACTCGATCGGGGTAAATGCACGCAACCACATGTATGAACCTTAGAGGAGGAATTATAAATGTAGGGAGCAAGTCCAATCATTGGCTCAACAAAATCTTGGGCAAAGATCTCAAGTCACGTGACTCAAAAAGGACGAATGATTGACATGTATTGTGGGAAACTAGCGAAATAAACCTGATTTCTTCCAATGCTTCGCTTTAAAGTCTATCACGTGACTTAAGATCTTTGCTTTAAGAAGGAAAGCCTTCACTCCCTCTAGTTTATCTTTTCTCAATGGTATGAACCATCGAGAACATAAAATGGAGGGAATGAAGATTTTCATACGCGAAACAAAGTCACGTGATAGATTTTAAAGCGAAGCATTGGAAGAAATCGGGTTTCTTTTTGCTAGTTTCACTCAATACGTGACAATCATTCGTCCTTGTTAAGTCATGTGACCTTTGCCCAAGCTTTTGTTGAACCAATGATTGGACTTGCTCCCTCTATTTATAATTCCTCCTCTAAGGTATGAACTGGAGGACGGCCAGCAGTGTCGTCCAACGGGCTGTGACTACAGAACGTTAAATTGCACGTTTTCTAGCGACAGAAGACATTGGATCTTGTCAAGCGAAGAGGCTAATGAAAGCAGAGAACACTCACTACCAACGATTCCTGTGCAGAAGTGGCAGAACTTTCTGCAAGCGACAGGAATCGACAAAAGTTGTCCTTGATGATTACCTTGTCGTGACGTGCGTTTTATTAATGACGTTGACCAGATCTTTTGTGTAAATAGACGACGTCAGAACTCGAGAACCTGACGCAGCCTAATCTGTTGCTTTTTAGCGGTCGGACAGTGGTTATGTCAAACTCATTTCAGTGGCTTGCTAGCGCTAACCAAGGTCGTGAGCGTTCATCAATAGGATATCTCTTCTTTAACTCTCCTCTTTAAGTTGAAAAAACTAAAAATTATTATATTTTTCCTCGTCGATTGCGACAGAGGATGAGTATTTGCTGCACATATTCCGCTCGTTTCATTGGCTCTACGACAGTTGATTCGCTCAGCGATTGGAGGACAACGCATTCTATCATTAAAGATGACTTTATCGACAGAAGCGCTTTTTGTCACTACTTACATCACAGGTATCGTGGTAATTGGTATGTCACGTGGCGTCGTCGGGAGATTTTAAACCATTTTTTTTCCCTTTTATTTAAGTCTGATGGCTGAAAATGCGTCACTAGACACAACTTTTATTTTCGAGGCAGACTTCCTAGTAACGAGCTAGTCTTCTATATTAAGAATGGTTTCCCCCTCGGCTCCACGGTGACTACGTTGTATTTAAGGTGTAGATAATCTGAGGCGATCTATGTACCCTATCTAACCAGCCGTTCACAATTTACTTAAATATACTGTCCGATATTTTAACGCGAAACCTTACTCGAATTTGCGCATGCGTCAGGTCTCTTCTGATTTTATCAAAACAGGGGTGATAGCAAGAAGGAAGTAACGAGCAAGCAAAAACTGAATGCATTGGGAAGTGCGCTTCCTTCAAACTATCATCCCTTTTTAATTGGAACCGTTCGCAGCTGCTAATCGCTCTACATAAGAAAGCTTAGCACCACAAATACATTCAATTGCTTATATATGATCAATTAGTAACATAATAGTTCTTTTCACTTGTGATATTATGAAACTAAGACGCTATTAAAATAATACGTGTTGCAGCTATTTAGCATGTCGATTGAAAAATAGTGTAATCAATGTAAAACAAGGACGCCTCGTATAAAATAAAAAAGGAGTTGTATAACATAATTCTTGTAATGAACTCCTTTCCTTACATCCAGAATAAACGGTTTAGATTATATGTAAGCGATATTATGAAGGCTGCATTAGCTTTGAATTCGACCTGTAATCTGACCTTTCAAGGAAATTTTTCAGATTCTTGAGATCTTAAATTTTGAATCGGATGAAATTGCTCTTTCACCTTAGTATGAGTAACGATTGGCTCTTATTTTTATGATCTTATTCTTTTTTCTCGATAAACTAACAATCTAATCATTGATTTTGGTCTCTTTGCAATCTGCTTTAGTTTCAAAGACAATAATAAAACATCCTAGAGAAAATATTACTTTTTGAAAAATAGCTTTTTATTTTGTAATTCATAATTTATTTGCTTACTTTATTTTCTATATTTCTTGCTTTTTTACTTACTTTTTGTCGGTGCCATACGTCGGTTTCACAGACATTCCATATTTGTCATGATTTTTTTTCAAAGTCAATGTCAATGTACCATTTCTGAAACAAAAACGAATGCATTATTAGTGAAAGAAAATACAAGAAGCTGAAAACATGAACATGACGAAAAGAAGCGTAAGACACCAGTTGAAACTAAATCAGCTACACTTCAACTGTGACCTTATGGGAAAAGGTACATTCGTCATTCTGGCTGCTGCCCAGAAGCGGTTTCGAAACGAGCCGATAAGTGCATCACGTGACTTCCTTTTACGCCAATTTAATGTTATTTCCCTATTATTGCAATTTTAATGTGATTCTCTCTCTAACTCTCTAAATATCACCAACAATGGCCACATTGAAACCAGATTTTAAAAAATATCGCCAAATTTATCGCCAAGTTGGCGACAAATATTGGCGACCAAAGATTGGCGATATATTGCCAAGTGTCCGCCAAGTTATAACACCACTTAAATTTGCGTCGAAATTAACAATGAATTCCCTCCAAAAAGGTGCAAAAGATCCCTTTAGAAACACCCGAATGCAACCAAAAAAGGAGGTACACAACTAGAACCCACTAGGAGTCTACGTACCAAATTTCAACTTTTTAGGACATAACGTTCTTGAGTTATGCGACATACATACACACATACGTACAGACGTCACGAGATAACTCGTTGTAATTAACTCGGAGAACTTCAAAATGGATATTTCGGGCGTCTATACGTTCTTAGGTACATTTGAACGTGTGGTCGGGTCGAAAAAAAAAAAACTCAACATTCATTTGGGGGTGAGAAAAATGGAAATTAAGGCCGATTTTTGAGTGAAAATTTTTTCGCGAATACAATACTTCCTTTTTTGTAAAAGGAAGTAAAAAAAAAAAGTGCTCCCGTGCAACGGCAGCTGTCTTTGTACCCGTGGCACGGTAGTAGATGCTATGGATTGGTTTTGTTTAACACTTGGACCGATTATGCACGACGCTCACTTAAAACTGCAAGTCCCTCAGCGATCCGTTGCACAAAGTCCCTATCTACGCAGAAAAAATCCTCAAAAATGGTTCGAAAAGCACGATAAACAAATGGGAAAACCTCCTAAATCTCTTAACCTAAACGTTATTAAGCATTTGTTGGCACCTTTGGAATCAAAACTGCGTGCTTATTTCTAAATCCATCTAATTAGAGACTGATTCACGTTCATCAATCGTTGTTGACGGCCCCTAAGTCAAAAGGTGGTTCAACCGCTTATTAGTAATGTCTCTCCTATTTTATAGACATCCTTATTACTCTGTCACCCGAGGCATTATATTCTAAATATTACTTTAAAACGCATACAATTACTATTTTCAACTGCAATATTTAGGTGTGTTAAAATACATTTCGGAATTCCCCCCGAAATGTTGTTCTCTTAAACGTTCTTTTACAATTGAAATAACTTCTATATTTTTAATTTCTTGGTGATAGTTTCGGTTAAATTATTAATCATATTATTTTCAGCTCATCTCCTTTTAAATTTCTTGGTGCAGGCGTGTAAAATTGTTACTGTGAACATGAATCATTTGAAATTCGAGTAATCGCTAACTGGTGAATTTTTCATACATCGAGTGTAATTAAAAGACGAATTTCTCACCGTTCATTCAATTAAAAAGTGAAATATATTTATATTCTTACTTCATGTTAAATGGTTTGCCATGTTTGTTTGGTTCGTAGACAGGATCCAAATATTTAGAACAGCAAGGTTCGTCAACATCTATAATTTGTGAGGAAGAATGCCTAGAAAAATAATCAAAAGTATTAGGAAAACTGATTTAGCATTTTACTTAATATTTATCATACGTAACATAGTAAGTAATACGAAACGTAAAATGTATTAATCAGATGGTTTGAGAAGAATATTGAAACAATTATTCAAACTTAGTGAAATATTAGAGCAATTCAATATAGAAACGTATAAATCTTGCAAATGAAAACGCAGGAACTGTCTTAATAAGTGGTTACAATTGGTTACATCCAATATATCTGGTAGAATATTCTATGTTTACTCTGGTTCTCTATGCAGCAAAGTCACTGAAAATTGGACCATTTAGATCCTTGCCACCATGAGAACCTACGGTAGATAATTACAAAATGTTATATGCCATGCAAAGAAGCCTCTTTGTATGGACCTCCTCAAAAACATGGACCTCTTAGTTGAAAAAGAAGTTCGTTAATTCTTCAAACACAGTTCCTTTTATTCCACTTCAACATTTACCCGCTTTTATGAAAAGACCCAATATATACACAACATATTCAGTAAATTACAGCCCATTAGCCAGGGCTAAAGCAGAAATATGTGAAATACACCGCCAGCTTAGTCAATTCCAGCCGAGGACTGCAGTTTCGTGCTTATTAGCACTCATCAGCCCGGCATAGGAAAGTGACTGAGCTGGAGATGGAAAACCTCTTAAGGAAGCCAAGAGTGCCAAACAAACTGGTAGCTCGTCTGGTCTGCTAATTCTATATTAGCTACCAGTTTGTTCGGCACTCTTGGCTTCCTTAAGAGGTTTTCCATCTCCAGCTCAGTCACTTTCCTATGCCGGGCTGATGAGAGCTAATAAGCACGAAACTGCAGTCCTCGGCTGGAATTGACTGAGCTGGCGGTGTATTTCACAGATACACAACATAACTCTGTGGCGGCAGCCACTGGCCACCATTGAAAGTTGGTGAAATCTCGAAAGTAATCGGACAAAAGGGCGTGCGTCATGCAAAAGAAAGGACGTCTTAAGTTCCTCGATTGAAATTTGCGGTTGTTTGTTTCGAAAACTTTACTGTACGCAATTTCTCTTTCAAATTTCACGCAGGATTTTTTCGGTTTAATACTGTAGCGGATCCAGTGCGGCTTCCAACTTTCTTGAAAGGACGACACAGTTCTTGTTTAAAAATACAGGAAATTTATTTACACTATGTACAGGAAAGAGCGTCAACAACTGCTAAATTAATCATCAGAGATTAAACAAGTATCACTCAACACCGTAAACTCAACGGTTACACACAAACGTATTTACTTCCAAATACGAAAACAACGCAGCGAAATGCCTCGCAATAAACAGAGCTAATACACTCTCAGTACAAATTCTCAATCGAAACTGAACTCTTTATCATGCATAACGCTTTTTATATACACCGAAAGAGATTTCTCAAATATTCCACAAGATTCCAAACACTTCTCGAAAATAGTAGACCGTTATCAAATCTTATCAATGAACAAAAAAAGGGGGGGGTCGTATACTTTAGCCGAATGTATAGGGGTTGTATATTCATTATGGGAAACTATTTACAGGCTACGTTAATACAATAATTACTATTTACAGAATTTGTAACAATACTCTTTTCAGACGCTTGTCCGTTTACTAGGTAGTCTCAGAGTCCCTGTATAGAAGCTTCGCTTATAGGGGCTCTAGGTAGTCTCGTTTGTCCATGGAACCGGTTTCTCCTTGGGCATCTAGGAGATACATCTGCGATAGAATCAGGCTGCATGGAACTTGACGGTTGTCTGCATCTCGATCAGATTTTAAACCCGTGACCTTAGGAGTAAGAAGCCAGTACCTAACCATTTTTCAACCCTGTAGGCTGATAAGAGCAGACGGTATGAAAATCTTTCAAAGTAATTCCAATACAGAATACTTACTTTTTTACGCCAAAGTCATCCTCGTTATCAGAATCAAATCCTTTTAATCTGCAAATAAAAAAAAATGTAAGGGAACACTTCAAGACGTTTAAGCAAACGCAGTAAAAAGAAAAAAAAAATAATTTGAATTTTGTCATCTTGAATTTAAATTATGTTTTTCGCAATCACGAGTGTGTGTGTACATGTAGGCGTGTGTGTTTGTGTGTGCAAGCATGTGTGTTTGTGTCTGTGTGCAGGCATGAGTGTGTGGGTAGTTGTGTGTATGTGAGGGTGTTTGTGTGTGTATGTGTTTGTGTATGTGTGTAGGTGTATATAGTATATGTGTGTAGATGTATATATGTATATATGTGTAGGTGCGTGTATGTATGCGTGTAAGTGTAGGATATTGACGAAACCTGGAGACGGTTTTTGCTAGAGGTGCAGCATTGTGAGGAGCCGGTCGACGGTGATGCTGTGGAGGGTGGCGGTGGGAAAAATGATAGGACGCCAAAAACAGTCAAATGAAAGCAATAAGCAATCGTGATTGCTCAAAAAGTAAAGAAAAAACCTTATATCGACCTCAAATATTTGTCTCGTATTAAAAAAAAATACATTTCAATAATATAGTTCGACTTTAGGAGGTCAAGTATTATAGATTTGAAAAAATGAAAAGATGCAAAGTTCAGGATCCAATAGTGTCACTACTTCGGGGTGAAAGGGGTGGTACGCTCGGGGCCGAAAAGGACAATTAAATGGATTATCTTTACTAATAACAAACTGAAAGTCTCTCTGTCTGGATCTCTGTCAGCCAGGATCTCTGTGACGCGCATAGCGATCAGATCGATCGACCGATTTTCATGCAATTTGACACAAAATTAGTTTGTAGCATGGGGTGTGCACCTCGAAGCGATTTTTCGAAAATTCGATTTTGTTCTTTTTCTATTCCAATTTTAAGAACATTTTACCGAGCAAATTATCATAACGTGGACGAGTTAATTACCAAATTATCGGAACGTAGAACCGTAATAGTCTTGGCCCCACAATGTTGTCCCGTAAAAATTTTTAGGTCCAGAGAATTTCTCTTTAGAATCTTGATCTGTAGGTGTTCTAGTGCGAGAATATGTTGGGTAGACATGTTGAATCCTGCGCGAAATAATTTTACAGGCCATCAAAGAAAGCGGCCATTTTGGTTCACTTGCTCATTACGTTTTTCGCAACGGGCGTACCTACAAATTTACTTTTAGTTTTGAACTGCTGTTTTTGGAGTTTAGGAAGTCAATTAATGTATTAATTATGTCATAAAAGTCGCTCTGGCTGTTTCCACAATTTTAGGTGGAGATATCTCTGACATTTGTTGTTGAATATTCTAGTTACTAAAAAATGTACAAATATTAATAAATGATCCAGAATTTTAAACTCGCGTTTATCACGTACATGTTCCTTTAACAACACAATAATCGAAAAATACAAGATTAGTTAATTTTAAAAAAGGTTACGATCGGTTTTTGCATTGCATGTTATTGCACTACGACGTCTGTATCATTTGATGCCGCATCCACTCTTTTTGAACCATTTTTATCAGCCCAGTCTATGTGTGGAACAATTCGCAGACTCGCTTCTTCTAATGAGTTATTGTAATTAAGTTCTTCAGTGATCTGTCTCAAATCTCCCATGATAAGTATTACGGATTGCTTCTTCATTAACCGCTACCAATCGCTGAAAATGTAGCACGTTTTGGCAATTTCTTCTATTTCCTTGCGTGCAATTTACCGTAAATTTTTCTCTTTTGATACTGAAGACCAGATTTTTTCTTCCTGCATAGGTACTAGTGTTTTTCTGTCAATTACAGCGGGGTTTATTGTGCCCTTAGTTGATTCTCTTCTCATCCTTTCAGATTATTTCACAGAATGCTGCAAATAACTATCGAACACAACATGAAGTTCATGAAAAGAGCATACAAAAATGGATCCGTGCAGAACATTGCTGATAACTTTTCCAAAAGTGTTCTTTATTTAGCGGACTTGTGACATAAAATAGATAACGAGGGCAGTTTTCATCGGGGATACTTTGCTAAATTGAAAATGTTCTGGCAACAGATATTCCTGCAACTGTGCAACGATAACATCTAGATTGGTAGGTGAATCACCATCACATAATGTGTTCGTTGGAAAACAAGTCATGAGCTAAAATATTTTTAATGCATTCTCCCCTTTCTTTCGCTATTTCCATGTCTCTGTACCCTTGTTAAAGTTGATTCTTTCCCATTAGCTTAGATGTGATATTTTGTGAAGAACTGTGTGCATCAAAGCATGGTAGGTTGACTTTTGAAAGTAAATCAGAAAAGTTTTGAAACAAATGTCTCCTGTTGAATCTGGCAGTACTGTTCTGATCAGATACTGAGAAGACGAATCTTGACACTACCATTCACAAGTTGTTTAGTGAGAAAGCTGTCAAATTGCCTGCTTCAGAAATCTCATAGGGATTTATATGTTGATACATAGAATCAACAAGTCTTTAACATTTTTATCAAAATACTGGCTACGATTACCTATAAAGATAATGATACGGGACACTCTCACAGCGATCCATTAAATGAGAAATAGTAAGACCAAGAAACACATTGCATATCATTAAAATTTCATGATACTCTAAATGCCACTCGGCAACATACTTTGTCTCATCTGCCTTGCAATTCCTCCAGCACTTTTCTGTGACCGTTGAATTGTTTGTTCCAACTTCATGTCTGGCTTAACAGCATTGAATTTACCATTCGTTTTTTTTAAGCAACAAATTCACCTTGAATGAATTTTTTCTACAGGTAGGGACACTCATTTTCTAGCGTCCTAATCCTCTTTATGTCTCTATGTAAAATGTTGCATATAGTAGATAATTGATGCAGTTAAATTCACGAAAGACTGGAAACAGTAACTCAACAGTTTGAACGTATTATTTGTATTTTTCTTCGGTATCAGCAATAATCAAGTAATTTACAAGTGATACCAGTGAACGAAAAACTTCCCAATACCTGCACAGTTCCGATTTGTCACTACATCCCTTGACCAAAACTTCTAACTCTGTTTTTAAGCTTTTGATATTTGTGCGTAGCGATTGAATCATTATTTGACTTTTTTCCTCATCCTTTGAACCAAGAGCATCCTGAACCATCTTTACTCACATTGCAGAACTTCTCTTACAGTCAAAAATCAACATCTTGTACTGATTTTCTCAAGATGCAGTCTTCACAGCTTCTTGTGAGTGGCTAGCAGCAGCACGTACTTTTGGAAATAAATGACTAGAAAAAACAAGCAAAGGTTCGTTCTTTCTTTCGCAAGCACAGAAAAGACTCCTTTCATTATACAGTGTTAGGAGAAAAAGTTTTATTTCATTAATATAAGACAATGCATTTTCATCTACATTGAGCATTGAGCATCAATTCTTTTACTTCTGAAAGAATAAATCCATGTCCAGCATTTGAAAGAGGCTTTAATAATTCATTTGCCTTTTTAAACAGCTCAAATTTTGAGGATAGATGTTGCCCAAACTGTATATTGGTTCCTCACTCATACTTTCGAATATAAGAACTTAGACAGTTTAGATGTGCACATAAATTCGCAGCAGAAACATACATATCGCTTTTAAGATCTGCTACTCTGACAAAAACTTCGTTTCGATTTAGACCTCTTTCAGTACTTTCTGATTTTTCTAAACTTTGTTTACACTTTCAAAATAATTTTCCTGTGTATTTTTAATGCCATTTCTTTTAGCATTTTTCCTCGCGTGTATTTCTTGTAGCACTGGTTGCTGCAATGATAAACTATATTGTCTTGCAGCGTTTTTCAATATTGCGTCTTTGCGTATTTCAGCAGCTTCACGAACTCTGTTTTTTTTTCCAGAGAACATAATTTTTCTATTGATTCCTTTTGACATTACATTTTCGCTTGTCAAAACTTTCTTCAGATGTCTTCAACTTCACACCAAAACTTTCTGAACTCAGTTTAGAAATATCAGCCATTGCTTGAATAGTTATTGTCACAGAAAAACATAAAACAAAAAGTTTTTGTAACTGTGGAATGTTTTTACTCGAAAACAATTACTTTGATAGCAGGCGATAAATAACCTTGAACAGTGGAACAGCGAGGGAGGGGGTGAAAACTTCCCCCAAAGCCACTGTTTTTAATAGGAATGCAAATACAAAAGCTTATGCATATGAAAGGGCTGTTTGAATCAAAGAACCCCTTCATGAGGTATTTTGGATCAAAAAATCTCCTTCAGAAGGTATTTTTGATCAAAAAAAGAAAAAAATCAGAAGGTTTTCCATCAAAAAACCTCCTTCAGAAGGTATTTTGATCAAAAAAGCCCCTTCAGAAGTTATTTTTGATTGAAAAACCCATTCAGAAGGTTTTTTCCTCAAAAAAACCCCTTCAGAAGGTATTTTTGATCAAAAAACCTCCGACTGAAGGTATGGCTGGCTGCGCTAGTGACCTTGAAAAATATTAATTTACGCAAAAGATTTTTCACTTTAAAATCGTTTGGTTTCATTAAGCGTTATTAATTTCTGTACACCTTTTAGTAACTAGAATGCTAAACAAAAAAACGTCAGAGATATCTCACTTAAAAAATGTGGAAATAGCCAGAGTGGCTTTTATGACGTAAATATTGCATTAATTGACTTTCTAGGCCCCCAAAATCTAAATTCAAACTAAAATTAAATTTGTAGGTACGCACGTTGCGAAAAATGTAATGAGCAAGTGAACCAAAATGGCCGCTATCTTTGATGGTCTGTAAAATTATTTTGCGCAGGATTCAACATGTCTACCCAAGATATTCTCACATTAGAACACCTACAGATCAAGATTCTAAAGAGAAAATCTCTGGACCTAAAAATTTTTACGGGCATACATTGCGGGGCCTGGAATATAACATGGGCGAGCCAATTGGCGAGAAATTCACCATCCATTATTTGTAAATATACAGGCGAACCAAATGACCTTTTTATTTTTCTACTACGGAGAAAGCCGTGCGGGGGCCACTAGTAAAAAATATAAATGCGTCATTTTTGAAAATTTCCCCAAATATGCATCAAATATTTAATCCATTAAAAGATCAAATTTTTAATCGAAAGCCAGGCGTGCGATTCATTCATGATATGTATTTGTTTTTAAGTATGCTAGCATTAACTAACTTAAACTTTCGTTTCACCGCTTGAACAAAAATGAGTTTTTTCTGAAAATATAAACTTCTTGTATGCACACAACATTAAAAGGATTTTTTTTCCCTCCTAGGAGGTGATGAGTTCCTTCCGAGATGATGAGTTGACAACGCAACTTAATACCTCGGGTGACGACCCTGCTAGGATAATTTGAAAAACTAAGACGGTTGTATTCAGTAAATTACCGTCCATTAGCCAGGGCTAAAGCAGAAATACGTGAAATACACCGCCAGCTCAGTCATTTCCAGCCGAGGACTGCAGTTTCGTGCTTATTAGCACTCATCAGCCCGGCATAGGAAAGTGACTGAGAGGAGATGGAAAACCTCTTAAGGAAGCCAAGAGTGCGAAACAAACTGGTAGCTAATATAGAATTATCAGACCAGACGAGTGACCGAAGCAATGGTTCGGTTCAACTCGAAGATTGAACGCGAGGCAAGGTATATTCAGTAAATTACCGTCCATTATCCAGGGCTAAAGCAGAAATACGTTAAATACACCGCCAGCTCAGTCATTTCCAGCCGAGCACTGCAGTTTCGTGCTTATTAGCACTCATTAGCTGCTTATTAGGACTGCATTTTCGTGCTAATAAGCCCGAAACTGCAGTCCTCGGCTGGAAATGACTGAGCTGGTGGTGTATTTCACGTAAGACGGTTGTGTTTGAAGGAAAATGAACGACTCCGATTCCTCGAATTTTCGCGCCTACTACTCAGTATCCCTCAACTCAAAATTATCCTGACTCCGACTCCGCAACTTCGGCTTTAACTCCGCAGTCATATCAGAAAAGCAAACTTGGAGGGAAAATGCCAAAATCCAACTTCGACTCTCGAAATTTTAAAATCTCCCGATAACCCACTCTGAATTCTTTACAGTCGAGTCCCGACCTACGCGAGGGATACTTTCCAAGACACCTCGCGTAAGTCGGAATTTCGCGTTGTGGAACAAGGTATGTTTAGTAATTTTTTATAAGCATACCCAATTGTTTCAGACGTTTGTAAACACCCCTCATATTGTTTTAAACCATTTATTAACTATATATTGCAGTATCTTTTACAAAGAACAACCTTTTTCTGTATTTTAGAAAAAGCGTTATTATTTGACATAAAATTCTGTAGTTTAGCACAAAATCAGTGATTAATGGTAGAGAGAAACTTAAAATAAAGCGGTATGGTACTTACAGTATGTACACTGCAGCATTATTATAGCACTTAACAGTATAGATATAGCAAATATATTTATAATTTAAAAAATGAAGGTTTATGCAGCACAATCAGAATGTATTTTATCAACGTTTATATACAAAATGAAAAAAAAAGTTAAGAATTGGAGCGGTTATTTGTATGAACTACAGCAAAGCGTTGTTTAGACTAATACAGTGGGTGAACTTCCGCTTTCAGTGATGCTAAAGGGATGAAAGTCCATTCACAAAACCAATATTTAGTGTCAGCGAAGCCCATTCTAACTCTCCGCCGCTCTTTTCCGAAAAATTTCATGTTGCAGACGAGTAATTTGTGTCCGCACTAAAAAATTCATTACTCATGAAAAACTCGCGTTATAGCCATTTCGCGTAAGTCGGATCGCGTTGTAGCGGGATCCGACTGTACCCCAAAATTAGCAGACTTTGACTCCGCAGCCCTGTTTTAAACCACCTTTATATTTAGTTTTTTTTTTACTTTCGTCTTTAGTAAGGTCTGGCTACAGACGAAAATCTGTTACTCCGCCGCCGTTCAATAAAGAGAGCATGTTGTGCAGTGTAAGAAATGTAAATTATATAGTGCAGCTCTGGTTAGTTGAGCTGTGATCTTGACTAAGTTTACCTGTTTTAGGGGAGTTTGGTTAAAAATAGACGTGTTATATTGGCTCGGATTTTAAGAAAGAATTAAGAAAATCTTGACTATAGTTCAACATGAGTTAGTATTAAATTCAACACTAAAGAGCGCCAAAGGCACTGTCCGCAGTGTTTTTTAATTGGTTTGGTATGGAGTACAAACACAAATATGTATTAACAGTAATATTTACAAATTAATTTTACACAAGTAGTAAAAATTTTACACAGAACAATTATTGGATTGTTTGACTCCAGAAAAAAAACTTAATAATTCGCATTGAAACATTCAATAGTATAAAAAATACAATACAAAATCCCCCCCCCCCTCCGGTTGGCAAGTCAGTATATTTCATCAGCTAAAAGTTAATTATTGATAGAAAGTCATTATTTTGTATATATTCATTGACCCATTGTTTATATTTTTTGAAGTTCTTCTCATTCCTAACATCTTCCGTTAGTTCATTAAACAGCCGCGGTGCCAAGTAAAAGAATTGCTTTTTAATAATCGTTTTATTTGGTTTTATAACTTTATATTGTTTACCTGAAATTCGAGTATTATATTGTTTTTCATTAATTTCAAACCAGTTATTGTTGTTATGCAAAAAATACAATATTCTCTGTGCATATATTTCTCTGATATTATAGATTTTCTCTGACTTTTGAAAAATAGTATCGTTTTTTATTAAGTTCTTGTTTAGATCCATAAATTATTTTCAAAATTTTTGCATAAGTTCTATTTAAATTGGTAAGATTTGTTTCATAATCACCTCCCCATGCACAAATACCATACGTAATTATTGAGTTTATCCAAGCATAAAATAAACATCTAAGATGGTATTTTGATTAGAATATTTTTGAAGAACTACTAAGAAAGTTTCTCAACTCAACTAAGTCAATGACCCCTCCCTATTTTCGAAACAGAGGTGAAAAATGTCAGAGTCGGAGCTCAACTTCTCAGAGCCGTTATCGTTAATGAGCTTGGAAGTTCACATTAATATTGACATTTTGCATTTATTTAGAAACGATTGAGTTGAAGCAACTTACTTCAAACGCAATTTGCCTTCCAAAGAGACAGGTTCGAAGAATTTGTGAATATCCTCCGATGGCAGGAAGGATAATTCGTCATAGTTATAATAATCCATTGTTCTTTAATTATCTGATGGAGAAAAATAGTTTTAAAACTTATGTTAGTCAAAAGCAAATAAGTATAACCTGAGCAAGCATAACTACAAGCATATATTCAATAGCAAAGCACAGCATTGAGAGGCGGCAGTTCCACTATTAAAGAATACTGGTGGTCTCTAAGCAGAGTGAAACTGCCGTCTGTGAAGGAACGTCGGTAAAGATCAGTTTGGTACTTGCTTGTAAGTATGAATTAGGTCTTGTAAACTTATTTTCAATTGTATTGCAAAACACGAGAATTATTTCTGTTTTATTTGATAGTTCATTTTTCTGAACAAATGCTTATACATTCTCCCTGATTATCCACGATCGGATTAATAGATTTACTGGTTATCCGCTGTTTTTCTCTTTTTTTTTGAGCAATCACGATTGCTTATTGTTCTCATTTGACTGTCATTGGCGTCCGGTTCCTTTTTCAGCTTGGAACGGGCCTCCGCAGCACCACCGTAGTAAGATGTTGTTCCAAAACGTTTTGAGCTTATTTATCATTGTTTTTACGACGGAAAGCGTAAGCTTACGGTTTTTCGCACGAACAAGAGAATTTCTGTGGGAAGAGGTCCCATTTAATCCAGCTAATCAGAGAACTTGGCGAACAATTTTAGGTAAAAATTAAACGTAAAATGTTTCATTCAATTCTGCAGAAATTTTTTCAGTTCTGAAATGTGTATTTTTCATGTTTTTTTAACTGTAAACCTCCGATCACGCTTTGATAACTTTGCCAGTTGACCTTTTCTTACCTTGTTTTCGATCCGATTATTGTCTTTAAAGCATTTTATCAAGCACTTCACTATAGAATGGTATAAATTAACCAATTTAGAGACAATTCAAACCAATTTACGGCTACTGTGAGGGAAAAAATCAAATTTCGAATCGTGTTTGTTGTTTGCCATTTTAAAATAATAAGCAGAACATTAGGGAATCAATACACAAAAACGTAAAGGCAAATGACTTTATAGTATCATTACAATGCAAAAATAATGAAAAAAACCACCTATGATAATTCCAATTATGAATTTATTCGAAAATATTTCAGCGTACGATAACTTTTGTGGCGTATCTTTTCTCTGTCTCTTCATTTTTTAACAAACTTCAAAAATAAAATATAGCAATATTTTGAAAAAAAAAAAAATTAGAATGGCATAGAAATGGTGTGAAAAAAAAACTTAGAATGGCATAGGAATGGTGTGAAAAAAAATGGACTTGATATTCGAATTCAGTTTTGCGTTATGTTTCAGTTTTGCGTATGTACTACAAAATTTCAACGTGTACGAACACTTTTGGGAGCCACTGCATATGTATATATACACTAGGATTCTGCCAGGTTTTATAACCAAGGGTTTAGGGAGAAGTTTTGACTTTGTTGAGAAAATTCTGCTCGGTTGCCTTTCTCGCTGCGTGTCTTAACCAAGCGAACACAGATAGCTCTTAGCTTTATGGCCTCCAAGACCTTTAACAAAAGCTGTATGGAACCTGATTCTTCTTTGTTGTGAAGTACTTTATAACTACTTTTTACGCGACGCATAATTTTTGCCTTTTTCACGAGCTCGTCGTTAATCGCGAAAATTTTACGTTGCGAAATATTTTTGTTGGGGAGGAAGTTGAAAAGGTCTCATCAAAGCAGGATTAAAATATTTTTCTAATCAGCTAAAAAAAATTTTTACTGAGTTTAATTTCCGTTGAAATATTATTTTGGATTAAATATTATTCAGCATGCACTACGGTTTGCATCCGACACTTTTCCAACAGGAGATTTCGTTTTGTATACTGCTAAAAGATGGCAGCACTGAAACATATCAAGGAGCTGTTTCGTGCTTGTTTCAGTAGAGGGCAGCACCACAAAAACTGCTCAGCATATGTAATTGAAGAGTTTACTTTCAAATATATCCAGTTTTATATTTTTTTTGGCATAACGAGAAAAACGTTTTACACACAAACACTAACTGTTAGTATTTCGAATTTCTCACAATGTTTTGGCAGAATAAAGAGTGACTATTGGCAAAAGCCTAGAATTTTTCCAAAATTTTATCAGACCTAAATTGCCAATTTTATTTTGTATGTATTCCCTTTTGTTGTAAAACAGTGGATACAACCCCTTTTGCAAAAAAAACACGCGTTTTCTTCAGAAATAAACTTCACTATACAAAATATTCAAAATTTTTGAATGTATACTTTTTTTTACTCTATTTTATTCCTTCCTACTTACTTGATTCTATTCACTGAACACTAAAAAAAAAAATAAATAAATAAATAAAAATAATTTGAGTTTTGACCTTTTGAATTCAAATTATGTTTTTCGCAATCACGAGTGTGTGTGTATGTAGGCGTCTTTATATATGTGTGTGTGGGGGGTATGTGTGTTTGTGTGTAGGGGGTATGAGTATGTGTGTAGGCATGTGTGTTTGTGTCTGTGTGCAGGCATGAGTGTGTGGGTAGTTGTGTGTACGTGTGTGTGTATGTGTAGGTTTATGTATGTATGCGTGTGTGTATATGTGTTTATGTGTATGTGTTTGAATGTGTGTTTGTGTATGTGTATAGGCGTATGTATGTCTGTGTATGTGTTTGTGTGTGTAGGTGCGTGTATGTATGCGTGTAAGTGTAGGACATGGATGCAACCTGGAGACGGTTTTCACTAGAGGAGCAGCATCGTGAGGAGCCGGTCGACGGTGATGCTGCGGAGGGTGCTGGCGGGAAAATAAAATGATAGCACATCAAAACAGTCAAATGAAAGCAATAAGCAATCGTGATTGCTCAAAAAAAAAAAAAAAAAAAAAAAAACCTCGATCGAATTAAGTATGATCAATGAAATCACCCCGGCGGATTCAAATAAAAAAGTTGCAGGATTTTATATTAATATACATATATCTCACAATTTTTATTACACCTTATCACTATTTAATCATTAATTAATCACAATTTGATGATAATGTCAATTATTCAATATTAATTTAGTAATTACAATTTGAGGTCGCGCTTGCCTAACTAATAACAGACTTGCACAAGGCGCACGGGCATCAGGCTTGATTGGAAATGATCAGCCAGCCTTCGCTCCGCTATTTTATTTGTGAACTACTTTTGAGTTAGAAGTGGCAAATTCAAGTTTGGATATGAGCCCTTTTGATTTGAAAGTGAATGAGCGGGTAACGGCAAATAAGGGATCGGTTCCACTTTGCAGTAGAAGACCTGGCGAGAAGTAAGGAGATGGATATACACCTTTTAGGTGGTAAAACCAATGTTTACGCATTTTTTAGTAGATATAAACCACTTCGAGAGAAAAAAAAAATCACTGGTCGATGGGGCTTCCATTAGAGATTCTGAAAAAAAAAAAAGAAAATTTGAACTTTGACATCTTGAATTCAAATTATGTTGTTCGCAATCACGAGTGTGTGTATGTAGGCGTTTGAGTTTGTGTATGGGGGGGGGGTATGTGTATGTGTGTAGGCATGTATGTGTGTGGGTAGTTGCTGTATGTGTGTTTGTGTGGGGGTATGTGTTTGTGTGTAGGTGTATGTGCGTGTAGCTGTGTGTATGTAGGTGTATGTGCGTGTAGGTGTGTGTATGTAGGTGCATGTGTTTGTAGGTGTGTGTATGTAGGTGCATGTGTTTGTGTAGGTGTGTGTGTAAGTGTGTGTGTATGTATGTGTAAGTGTAGGCAAGTAAGTGACGCAACCTGGAGACGATTTTCGCTAGAGGAGCAGCATCGTGAGGCCGGTCGACGGTAGTGCTGCAGAGGGAGGCGGGGGGAAAATAAAATCATAGGACATCAAAAGAGTCAAGTGAGAACAATAAGCAATGTGATTGCTCAAAAAAAAAAAAAAAAATTCCAAAAGTGGTTATAATTTGTTTTATCCACTTATCCGAAAGTAAACTCCTCAATTATGCGCAATCCCCTGGTTTGCAGTGCAGAGAAAGTTTATTGTTCATTGTCGAATGCTACAGTGCAAGCCAACAGGTGTTAACCATGTTAAATCGTTTGAATTGATTTGATTTGATGAGTGAGGGGAGCACGTGTTTTCAAGCTTCGCTTAACTTCTTAAAGAAGCTGACAGGAATGCTCGTCAGAGGACTTGTGACTGAAATCTACTTTCAGTCCGAGGAAAGGAGATCTTAAATAAATACTGATATAAGTGCAAAATAAGGTTCATTAGTTTCCAAATGCAATTGAGTAATCTCACTGACTTGCCTATATCCCAATATTGAATAACAGAACTGCTAGAAAATCTCCGAAGTTCGCTCGTTTCGTAATGCGCTTCGCCGTGAAAAGAAGATGAACAGCATAAAAAAATATGTTTTGCGATATTGTTGATGCAGCTGTAAAACATTTATTGAGCAATCACGATTGCTTATTGTTCTCATTTTACATTTTTTGATGTTCCGTTCCTTTTTCAGCTTGGACCAGGGCCTCTGCAGCACCGCCGTCCTCCAGACGCGGCTGTCCCCCGGTATTGAGCTATCCGCTTCTCCTGGTCGGAGGCATCCATATCCTACGCACACACGCATACACACACTCATGCCTGCGCACACACAAACACACCCACACACGTACACTTACTCATGCCTCCACACAGACACAAACACATATGCATACATACACACACAAACACATATGCCTACATACACACACAAACACATATGCCTACATAAACACACAAACACATATGCCTACATACACACACACACGAACGGCTACACACACACACGCGCGTACACACACAGCACTGAATACACAACACGCACACACATGCATACATACACACACGCCCACCCACACTCATGCGCCTACACAAACACACACGCGCATTCATACACACACACGCTCGTGATTGCGAAAAAGATAATTTTAATTCAAGATGCCAAAAATTCTAATTAATATTTTTATATTTTTTCTTAATGATGTGAATGAAGCGATTATTGATTGAAATGTACCGAGCTAGACAGGGCTCTTCGCTCTCATCGCGATATCTTCTGCTCTTTTAGTTCATTAGGGAACTTGTGCATCGTGGTCGTCAAAAATCTTGGCGAGACAATCATTCAAAAATCCCTCTTCGACGCCCGCGTGAGCCTGCTTTAAAAATGTCCCTTCGAGCAACGCAGTGACGGTTAAACACACGTTGTGATAAAGATAAAATTGGATTGGTCAACTTCATTACATTATATTATTTAGCTTCAAACCACCAGAATTAGAAACGCAGGTGTTTTTTAACTATCCGAAATTTGAATTTAGTTCGTTAGAAAACTGGAATTTTTCGCACTGCTAACTTTCAACACATTAAAATATTTTTTGATAACACCGTACTGATTTATATTGACGTGAAATCATTCATCTGAGCTGCAATTTCTAATCCCCTAAAATGTTAATTTCTTAAAAAAATTTTCCAAATACTTAGTTTAAAATTTAAAGTCTCTGTATGTGTGCAGAGAAAAAAGAGAAGCTTATACTTACAATCTTTCATAAATGTTCCACAAAAACTGCAAAAAATACAACTTTTTGCTGCTCAGAGTTAGAATTCCACTTTACAAGTTTCACATCCACTCAAAAGTGAAGGGATAAAATTTTCTTCGCTCTGTTGTCGAAAAAAAAAAG
Organism: Uloborus diversus; assembly: GCF_026930045.1. NCBI lineage: Eukaryota > Metazoa > Arthropoda > Arachnida > Araneae > Uloboridae > Uloborus > Uloborus diversus. Next base: position 6,184,465 of record NC_072732.1, read on the forward strand.
CATTGTTGCAGGTTTCAACAAACAGCAGCCATTTTGACGATTGTTTAAATTGTTGTAACAGTGTGTCTAAAATCTTGCATTCTTTGCTCTAGTTTTACGCATAATTAAGTATTGTTGGCATTTACCGCCTGATTTTAAATCCTTCCTTTAGTTCCACCTCAAAAAGTTAAATCCGATTGGTCCAACAGGAGATATCGTTTTGCATACTGCTGAAAGATGGCAGCACTAAAACATAAAAGAAGTTGTTTCGTGCGTGTTTCAGTAGGTGGCAGCACCACAAAAACTGCTCAGCATATGTAATTATCAGACGGAGTTTATTGCTCACTCTCGGTCACTAAAACAGCTCCGACTCCAAAAATTTCAGAGCCTTTGACTCCGACTCACTAACCGCAAATAAGCCCGACTCTCGCTACGCAAGCACTGGCAGAGATTTTGGAAGAAAATGATCGAACTCCAACTCTTGAAATTTTAAACCTTTGACTCTTGACTCCGACCTTTTACTCCACAATGAGTACGAATACAATAGGGAAGTTGCAACCTATTAAATGTTCGTATTTTGGCTATTGGATATTGTTGATTGACCCTCAAAACTAAAAAATTCACCATCGCCGAATTTTAAAACACCGTGGTTGATTTTTAATGAATTTTTAAAAATCCACGCGCAAAAGTGCGCTCTTCTGAAACGTCACGAGCCTACGTCACAGGGCGCGAATGGGCAGCGTTCAAAGGCGGGCTACAAGACTAATAAATGGACTTTCTCATTTAGACTATGATTCCAGGCTTACAAGGCTAAAAATGTACAGTCTTGAACAAAGAGACCGAGGGGACATGATTCAGTTGTTTAAATTTATTAAAATGAAAGATGTTACAGGGCTGAAGTTTAGCACCGAAAACAGGGCAAGGGGTCATTGTTATAAGCTATTTAAATCTCAGGCTAACATGGATATCAGGAAAAATTATTATTTTAGCAGGGTAGTGGAACCTTGGAACAGCTTACCGGAAGAGGTGGTCATGAGCAAGGGAGTGGATAGTTTTAAGAGGGCCATTGATCTTCACTGGGGATTGTAAATTGACTAGGACCAGTCTAGCTGGGCCCAGAACCTGTTGCTGGTCCTCACTTTTGTATTTGTATAAATTAGGAGCATTCCGTCGTCATCTGCGAGCCCCAATCAGAATCTATATTTTTTTGTACATTTTGTTATACATCTTACAAGTGTAGCTAAACAGGAGTAAACACAATTAATTTTTATATTAAATACAAGGATAGCAATGACTCATTTATTTTGCTAAATAATGTTTTTATTTAAAATTTAATTGCCTGTGTCACATGCATGCTTACACCCAAAGGCTACCTGTTGTGATTTGCAGTACGAAATATTTGATACTTTTACCCTATTCATATAGCAATGACGAAACAAGTTGTAGATTTTGGAAACTGAGGTTCCAATGTAAAGGAAACATTTCTCTTTTAATGAGAAATAATTTTTAAACCCTTTGGGGGGAGGATGCATTAAGCCATTACACGAAAAAGCCGCCAAATTTGTCCCGCTCGTTACAGCTTACATATTATATTAAGAAATGATCATTTTAAAAGGTATTGGTTGGAGGAGGAAAATTGGCGCTTTTTCATTGCTGCAAAAATTTGTTTCAAACACTGTTGCAAATTTAATTAACTACACTGACTCAAACCGTGCAGTGATTAACATTACAAAGGGCATATTTGAAAGATAAGCAAAATATTTCATACATAATAACAAAATACTTAATAATGAATATAGATATGAGTTACCATTCTTGAATAAATATGTATGCCAACAAGATTCTTCACGAAACAGGAATTGTGTTGGCACATTCTTGGCTCTGTGGCAACCCAATTGGATTCTATTGACATCCAAGTCAGTCACATGTGAGACTTTATCACCGGGAATGGAAAAGGATAATCCTTATATGAATCGCCTATATTTCGATATCATTCATTGTAGAAACAGAATGTGAATATTTAAAAAGAATGAAAATGATTTCTCTGGTGGAGTTACTATCATTTCATTTTTAACGCTTGAACAAACTTGTACAAACACTTACACATTTGAATGAGCATTACTGATGACAGTTTGAACCCTTTGAAGCCCAGTGGCTCTATTTGAATCCACCATTTATTATTTTATTTATATTTTTGCCCCCAACTGACAGATTGACTTCAATTGGCAAAAATAAATAAATAATAATAATTTGAATTTTGACCTCTTGAATTCAAATTATGTTTTTCGCAATCACGATTGTGTGTGTGTATGTAGGCGTGTGTGTTTATGTGTGGGGGGTATGTGTGTTTGTGTGTGGGGGATATGTGTATGTGTGTGTAGGCATGTGTGTTTATGTCTGTGTGCAGGTATGAGTGTGTGGGTAGTTGTGTGTATGAGTGTTTGTGTGTAGGCGTTCGTATGCGTGTGTGTATGTAGGCATTTGTGTTTGTGTCTGTGTGCAGGCATGAGTGTGTGGGTAGTTGTGTGTAGGTGTGTGTGTGTGTATGTGTAGAGCAGTGTCTGCCGGATCAAACACAGTGTTTTCTTTTCTTTTCTTTTTTTATAAGTAGTTTTGGATAAAAGAAAATAATTTAAATACTTTTACACTTTAATTATTATTTTTTTGTTCTAACAACATAAAATTACTTAAAAAAATACTTGGTACTAGTAAAAATCTGTACCGATAAAGGAAATTCATTCGTTGGATTTCGCGTTTTTGTGTGGAGCGGTAAAACTATTAGAGCACTCTCTGTGTTTAAGAGATTTGCGGAAGAAATCGTTTTTTTTTTTTTTTTTTTAGCAATCACGATTGCTTATTGTTCTTATTTGACTGTTTTGACATACACACACTCATTCCTGTGCACAGATACAAACACACACTCCTACACACACATATACATATACACACACAATCATGCCTGCACACAGGCACAAACACATATGCCTACATACACACACACACGAACGCCTACACACACAGCACTGCATACACAACGCGCACACACATGCACACATACATACAAACGCACACGCACCCACACACATGCGCCTACACAAACACACACGCGCGTTCATACACACACACACACGCTCGTGATTGCGAAAAACATAATTTGAATTCAAGATACCAAAAATTCAAATAAATAAATAAATATATATATATATATATTTTGTAGCAATGACGATTGCTTATTGTTCTCATTTGACTGTTTTGAATTCCTATCATTTTATTTTCCCACCAGCACCCTCTGCCAGCACCACCGTCGCGTCGACCGGCCTCACGACCGGCCTCTTGCGAGAACCGTCTCCAGGTTGCGTCCATATCCTACACACACACACACGCATACACACACTTATGCCTGCGCACAGACACAAACACACACTCCTACACACACATACACAAACACATGCCTACGTACACACAAACGAACGCCTACACACACACACACGCGCGCGCGTGCACACACAGCACTGCATGCACAACACGCACACACATGCATGCATATACACGCACACATGAGCCTAAGCAAACACACACGCTCGTGATTGCGAAAAACATAATTTGAATTAAAGGTGCCAAAAATTCAAATTAATACATTTTAATCTTGTTTTTTTGAACTTTGACCTTTTTAATCAACATTTGTAACTCCCCCGGGATCGATGGGGATTTTTGGCATTTCATTTAGAATGATGTCCTTAAAGTCTGTACCAATTTTCAGCTCGGTGCGAATTTTTACGAACTTTCGCGTTTTCTTCGTCGGACTATTAAGAATTCAGATGGGCATTTAAAGAACTGCGTAAAATCACTGAGCTCTGCCAAACAAGATTAGATTTATGTCTTTTATGATGAATCTTTATTTCAATGTTTCGCCATATGTCATAGAGCTTGTACTCTTTTTTTTTTTTTTTTTTGAGCAATCACGATTGCTTATTGCTTTTATTTGACCGTCCTTGGCGTTGTGGTTCCTTTTTCAGCTTGGACCAGGGACACCAGCACCACCGCCCACCGGCCTCTGCAGGCGCCGCTCCGATCACTGCCTCCTGGAATCCGTTACTCCTGGTCGGGGGCGTCCATGTCCTACACATATACTACGCTCATACACACATACACACACGTCTACGTGCATACACACAGGTCTACGCACACACACAAGCCTACACATACACGCACGCGCGCCTACACATACACACACAACTATACACACGTAACCGCCCAGGAGGAGGGGTAGGCTTGGGGGGCAAGAGCTGTTTCTAAAAACAATAGCCCCTAATGAGTAGAGCCCTGTCGCAACTCGTGATAGCCGAAAACATAATTTGAATTCAAAATTTCAGAATTCAAATTAATTATATATTTTTTTTCTCTTTTACTTGTTTTTCTAAAAACTTGTACGTCCACTTATTTTATGAAAAGCGCTATTGGGCCATTCCACGGAAAACTGTCATTTTGTCCCATTCCTGACGCCTCATATATTTCATTAAAAAAATACTTTATAATAATGATGAAATTTTTTTTTCTGCTTTACAAATTTCAAACATATGTATGATTTCTTAAACAAAAAGTTTTGTCATTACCCTTTAAAGTTAAAATATTTTTTAAGGAAATATATGAACTTTCCCGTGCGGGACAAAGCGTTGAATGGCCCTTTTCTGTTCAAGTTCGGCCTCTTTTCAGTCTTTGTAGTTATTATTATTGTTGTTGTTTTGTAACTAGAAACCCGACCGTCAAGGTTTGACGGGTGAAAATAGCTTCTACATTTGAACGAATCCATTGCCTATTTGGTGATATTTTGATACTTGAAATGGTAACCCTAACTCTAGTGGATGAACCCTAAACTCCAGTAGGTAGGGTTCATTGTTGACCATTTTTTCGTTCCTTCATTCCCCTGAAATGACGCAGTCTTATCAGTAAAACAATAAGTAACCGGATCCAGTTCAGCCTTGTCACAATAAAGCCATTCCCTGCATGTTAAACATGACCAAAACGTATTATCCAATTGTCATGCCATGGTGCGAGTGTCATTGTTGATGACGTCAGGAGCGTAACTCGATCATTGGCTATTATATATATGAGGACCATTATATATCTTGTTGACTTATGTATCTTTCATTAAAAGTTTTATGTCTGTGAGATTGTGTCTGTGAGAAACAGCAACTGTACAAGCCGTCAGAATGTAATTGAATACTCGAATCATACTGCCACTTTTAAAATCTCGCTGTTGCTGCAAAATAACAAACTCGCATAGTTTTCAGCATGTCAGTATCAATTAAATGGGGGGGGGGGCGCAGCAGTTTTAAGATTAATTGGCAACTATTCAGAAACTAGAAAACCGCCCGTCAAGGTATGACGGGTGAAAATTGCTTCTATATTTGAACGAAGCCATTGCCTGTTTGGCGATATTTTGATTGTTGAAATTGTAACCCTAACTTCAGTGGATGAACCCTAAATTCCAGTAGGTAGTGTTCATAGTTGATCGCTTTTTCGTTTCTTCATTCCCCTGAAGTGATACAATCTCACCAGTAAAACAGTTAAGTTACCGAATCGAGTTCAGCATTGTCACATTAAAGCCTTTCCCTGTATGTTAAACATTACCAAAACATACTATCAAATTATCATGCCGTGGCGCGAGTTTCATTGTTGAAACTCGCGGGTTACTCGATCATTGGCTATTATATATATGAGGATGCTTTTTTAATAATTTTTTTTAAAAATGATACCGGTGGCCGCATTTCGGAAGCTACCCCCCCCCCTTTGGTAATGGCCCAGCCCCCGTCCACCCTCGGGCTGCAGCCTATGCGTGCAGAAGGGCTGATAAGGCTGTCTTTTGCGAATTTGTGTTATTCCAAACACATAGGTGCAGTATTTATATTTTACAATATAACTAATCAGCCCGAAACATGACCGGCCCATCGGCGGTATCCACAACTTTAACTATTAATACATACAGGGACGCTGACACTCTGAGGGTGTTGTGGTACTCGAGTACCAGTCTCTCTCAATATTTGCGGATGCTGAGCACCCGCAAGAAAGTCACCGAGATTGAAATATGAAGAACAATAACCAGACTGTGAAAAGCAGGTACACAGTAGAAAAATGGAAGCAATAATCAACCAAATTGAAGGGTTTTTACTTCACTGGGGGTAAAAAAAAAATGAGACATCTCCCAAAATGCTAGAGTTTGCAAAAGTGTACAGAAAACGTTATTGCCGAATAACAGAAACATGTCTTCTTTGAACGAACAGCACCCTAATAAGATAATAAATATTCTTATCTCAACTTTAAAAAAATGCAGCTTTTTAAAATTCCTGAACCCATGTCATAAGAGGGATGCTTACATGCGTGGATGAGGGGGAGTTGGGGGTCCTGATTCCTCAGTTTTCATGGTTCGGTGACTACACTTCAATATTTATTGCTCTTGTCTGGATAGGATATATTTGCTACTTTGCTTATAACATTGTTTTTTTTTTTTTTTTTTTTTTTTTTTTTGTTTAACTTAGTTTTTTGGGCCGTGGTAGCCCGATCGGTAGGGTGTCGGATTCGGGGCCGGAGGGTCCTGAGTTCGAACCTCGATGGTCGAAGATCCACTGTCGTCATTAAAGGGGACTGGGCGACGTTAAATAGGCTCGTGGTCTCAATGTCCTCCAAGTGAAACGATACCTCTGGGGGTGCTAGCACCAGGCAGCTATTAGCTCTTGGCCTAGTTTCTAAATTCTTATTAACTGTTCGATCCGGTGTTGGTGCTGCCATCTATCAATATAAAAAATAATGGAGGCAAGGCACTTAGTATGCAGTCCTCGACATAAATTCAGTTGTAGTCAATTGTGACTCGGAATTCTTTTTTTTAATTTTTTATTTAACTTAGTTTTTTGTGCCCTGAAGAAGACATCAGGGAGTACTCATTCCCCCAAAACAGTAATGACGCACTGAATGCCATGAAAACCCTTAGAAAATGAGAGTCTCTCACACGTTCCAAAATCCCTTTAAAATTTTCAATGGAGCAGTTTTTGCGCCATGCCGCTTCCTCTTTTTGTTCCTTGAAAAGCAACGACATTACTGGTTTCTTCAATTCTTTTCAATCTATCCTTCTCCTGGAAAGCTTCCAGTATTGCTTTATCTATATATATAAAAATGAATGTTTGTCTGTATGTCATCCATGAACTCAAAAACTACCCGGCAGATTTGGCTGAAACTTTCACCCTTTGTTATTTTTGGTACTGGGAATGTTTATAGACCAGTTCGAAAAAATCCGATCGATCGTTCCTTTTTTATTCCAATTTAAGTCACAATCCATTGGATAAATACGAATAAAATGATCGGCTGCAGAAATTAATTCGCGTGAAAGATCTCATTGATAAGAAGTTAGCTGTTGCCATTTTTCTTGAGTTTGAACAAATAAATTCTTTCTTTATTGTTTTATGACTTTTCATGCAACGGGGGGATTTAAAACTTTTTCTATTTGATATTTTTAGCGATGGATTGATCTTGCAAACTGCGTGAGTACAAAATTTGAGTATAGCACGGCTTCACTCGATACCTGGACCGATTATTATGAAAATTGCTATATATATGTATTTTTCCACGGAGAAGGTGCATAATATGCTCATTGAAGCCACTCGCCACCAGGTGGCACTGCAGAGTAGCAACTTCTGCCCCGTTCAACCGATTGTCATGAAAATCAGTATAATGATGTATTTTTTTGGTGGCGTAGCAACGCGCGTCGGGTACAGCTAGTGTTGCATATTTTTAAGTCTTATGCTAAAAATCACGCATTTTGTGATACACTGGAATTAGAAGCAGGCTCATATCTATACCTTTAACCCCGCCCCCCTCTTTCCGCAACAAAAGCTGTGCGGAATCTCCCGAGAGGCCAACAATGTATATTTGTAACGTTAATATGTTTTGGTGCTGTTTTTTTTCATACTTTTCTTCAATTTGTTGGGCCCCGTAAGGGCGAACATCGAAGAGGAAGGACCAAGAGCGTGAATCTCTCTCTGAGTTATCGCGCTATTGCGTCAACTATAATGTAAAATGGAACGCGTTCAAATTCTGTTCTTTCTTACTGCACTTAAAGTTTACTGTTTGCAAAACTGCGAACTCAAGAAGTGTATTGATTGGTTTTTTTATTGAAGGTAATATGATACTGCGTTTGTATTAAAGTTTTAAGTTTTTAAAAAATATTATTTGTCATATTTATGGATTGAGCACCATAAGAACTTTGCTATCGTTAGAAAAATCGCAAATCTTTTATAGAGGATTTTTTCTCAGTATGATTAAAATTGTGTTTTGTAGTTGTAAGCTATATTTCATGGGAAAGTAAACATGTAAAATTTGTTACGTCCGTCTTTCCCTATAAATTACTAAAGACAGCATAAGTAGTTTGGCCTAGTTTTTTGTTTAGATCCTACCGTGCTTATGAAGCCAATTTTCATAACACTGTTAAACCTTGTTAAGAATTCGTTTTGTTGAAAAGTGCTGGTGACCCTTTAGAGTAAATAAATAACTTTCTGCAAACACAAAATCCTAATTAAAAAACTTCGTGCTTACCTTAATATTTTGCCAAACTGAATACTTTGAGTGTATGCTATCACTTAGCAGTGATGCTAATACTGTTTTTGCTTATCCATGCAGATTCATTAAATTTTGTATTTTAGTGTAATTTTAACAGAAAAAAAAGAAAGTAATCATTAAGAGTTTGTTGCATGAAGGTATACAAAAACAGAGCTGTAAGATGCAAAGTTTTAGAATGAAAATACATTGAAGCATAAAATTGCAAGTTTTTCACCTTTCCAAAATTTGTAATCTTTTCCACTCATGAAGCTAGATGGGGAATTTCCTACCTGTTTAAAAATTTTAATTCCAGCTCCTGCACTTAAATCTATCAATAATATAATTCTTATAATTCTTCATTCTTGGAAATATAATTCTCATTTTTAAGTTTATCATATGTGATTTTTTGGAGATTTTTTGTCAAACTCAGATTTTTTTTTCTTTTTTTTACAGAATCTGTAACTCAGATTTTCTTCTGCACAAATTGAGTTTTAAAAATAAAAGAAGGTTTGTAAGAGATGGTAACAGGTGCTAAAGAGTAAGCAGTTTTCTTTTCTTTTCTTTTAAGTGTTCAGGACTAAATTCATAATTCATTTTTGAAATGGTAGGTGCTGAAATTCCTAGCACTTATTGTATACTATCTTTCAAGTGTGCAATTCTAATGCTTGCAGAGAAAATGAATCTGCAACAAGTGTTGAAGTTTGGCCATTAGCTAGATGGAAAGTAATTAATTTAAGAACTTAAACATGAAGACTGTATTCCTGCTCAGATATTTTATTTTAAAATTTCAGAATCTGCAATGTTTTTCATAATGGATGGCTCATATTATTCAATATCTTGCCAATTAACGAAGTTTATGTAGTCATTTGCATCAAAGTTGAGAGCAGGAATAACAAGTTTTCTCTTAGACCATAAGGATTTTGTTAGTTCTCTTGCTTACATTATTCTTCTTAGGCCAGCTGTAGTATCTTTCATCCCCAATCATTGCCAGTAAAATATTTTCTTGATGTGCCAAGAAGCTGTTCGAAGCACAGGATCAATATCATTTTTCAAAGCCTCTTTTAAGTATCTTGATCGATTAATAGTGTCCCAAAGCTCATTTGTAGCTAGAAACTCATATAACACCTCAGTTTACATCAAAATGACCGTGCTGTTTACTAAAATTTATTATTCTCAGTCTTATATTGGAATTAGAGGTTACTTGCTAAATATTTTTTTAGTTAATGAGCCAAATGTTTGATATTCTATCATTCTTGCACTCATAAAAACATCAATGCTGGCATGAAATGGTATAAAGGGACGTTACTCTGACAATTTCAAAAACATAAATATAAAAATTTTCAGCAGTTAGAAATCCGCGGAATTAAGCTTTGAACTGTTCCCTCATAGCGTGACTCGGAAACCTGTAGCTTGTGAACCGGATATGGATCATTTGATCTCTCCTTGGGACTCTTAAGTATTTTAATAAAACCAAAAAAAAAAAAAAAAAATTTAAAGAGTGCTGTCTTTCAATGTTTTGAGTTTTATCTTTTATGTTAGTTAATTCAATCTTCATATTTCAAAATAGATCATTTTCTTTCCAAAAATAACTTTGTTCTCAAATGCTTTATTCATACACTTTAACCCTTGATTCCCAAGATTAACAGATGTCTCCTTAATGGACACATGCACAACAGGGGGAAATCGTTTCCACACAAATCAGACACACGAAATCTATCACGATCTCTAATTAAGCAATCCCTCTTGCCAACAATTCCTAATGATTTTATATGTTTGTCCAAATATGATTTTAGCAATATCGCTTGAAATAAATTTTTAGTTCTGGAACGGATGCATAAACTTTTCAATAAAATACTAAGTTTTAGGAAGAAATATTTGATTGAAAAAACTACATGCCCAGCCAGGCATATAAAGGTAAAATATTCTTACCCAATCAGAGATTTTACATGCCCCGGCATGTCGGGCTATGTAATTTTCGAGGCCAGATTTGGGCCACTCTTGGCCTAAGTTTGAAGACTTCTGTCACAAACCAAAAACAGATTTAAAAAATATTTTTGAAAAGCTACAGCAAAACTCTAATGTTGTTCATAAGAGGTAGAATCAAAGAAATATAAGAATACGCTAAAAAGTTTTGAGCATTCTATTTAAAATTGGGGGGAAAAAATTGCCCTTTTTGTTTTTTGAAGATTTTATAAGGAACAGGTATCTATCTGTAAAATTGCTCTGTTCATTATTTTATTTCTTCTCACAAGCTGTAATAGCCTGGAAAACCATCAGTACATTCTGATAAAAAAAAGTTTTTAAAATAATTTAATTTTTGCCATCAGTGTGAAGGTAATCTCAGCTTTATTGAGAAGTTTGCTACCTTGATTAGCTTGGTTATTATTAATGTGAAACTGCAACATCTTGATGCATGGTTAGCCAGCTGTTTGGTATATGGGGCATTCCAAGGTATTTTTGACATTTATGTAGAGTCTGTAACGTGACCTTTTTTGCCATAACTTTTTAATTTACTGTTTGATTAGCAAAATTTTTTATTTTGATCTTTTCCTACCAACACACCAGCTAATATTAAAATAATTTGCAAATCAAACGGTAAATTAAAAAGTTATGGCAAAAAAAGGTCACGTTACGGACTCTACATAATGTCAAAAATACCGTGGAATGCCCCATATGCTTGCATATTTTCCCGTATCCTACATTTTGCATGATCTTTTTAGTTTAGAATTTTAAGTAGCATTTGGCACATGTTTACTAGTTTTATGACAGATATTATGCCATTTTACTTAACAGACTTTTTCAAAAGTCTTTTCAACTGTGTTACAGACTGCTAAAAAATTATGTTGTGGGATTATTAATAAACTAAGTGCTAGTAACTTTTTTCTTTTCTAAAGAACCAAATTTTAGAATTAGCAAATAACTTTTGTTTAATGAAAAAAAAAGAATGAAAAATTTATTTTGAAAATTTACCTATATTTGGGGCCAGTAGTGTTCCCATCAATTTTTCTGAGGGTATACTCCCAGTAATCCATTACGCACAATATCTGTATGAGATGGTATACATAATATGTCATATTATGAAAATTTGTGTAGCTTGAGTGTGGATATATGCTATGTGTCTAAAAATAATTTGAGAGTATATGGCATATATGGAGTACACCCAATGGGAACACCGCTGCTTGGGGCAAACCTAACCTGGCAGCATCATAATGCTGTGATTGGGATCTATGTCACAATGCTGCCAGGTTAGGTTTGTCCCAACTATAATAATACGCTGTATACACAAAACTGACATTGCTAATAACATTTACTTAAGCTTGATGAATGTAGTTAAATTTTATATTATTTATGATTGAGTAAATAAAATTTGGTAATCATCATTTGTAAAGTTTCAAAAGCATTTTTAATAAAATAAGTTTTTATGCAAAACTGAAAAATGTATATCGTACATTATTTTTAACAAAAGTAGATTGATGTCTATAGCCTTAAGAGTACTTGTTTCTGAGACCACCAGGATCTTTCGTAGCAACCCTGGTCCGACTTTCTGTAGTATTGCAAATGAGAAAATAAACTTTGAGGCTTAGTAATGGGCTGAAAAAGTTTATAAACATAACTAAAGCAGCAAAAAGTTAATATTGTGAATTTAAATATTCTTAACACTTTTCTCCTCCATAATTTTTAAAAACTTCTGTGATTTTGCAACTATCTACAAATAAGTTGTGTAAAACGACTTTTGGAAAAAAAATCTTCAAGAAATTAACGTATCATTATTATTTTGATGATTACATCATGTTCTTTACTATCTTTTTCTGTGACTAATTTTTTCTCCCCTGGAATAGTTTCTTCTTATGCTATAAGTTGATGAACTTCGCAGTCATTTTGATGCAAAATCTATCTTTTGTTTCAGGAAGTGCTGCGCTATTTCGGGCAGATGGCCCGCAGCATGTTCATAACAAGATCATCTTGAACTGTGGACCTCAAGTCCCAGATCACTTTGCTCAACCTAAACGAGAGGAGTTCGAAAATGGAAGATTTTGGGATCTCAAGAGTGATGAGCAGCAAGAGTGAAGCTTCAACTGTAAGTTATCGTTTCATTTCTTTCAAATGTGTTTTTGATTCATTTTGTAAAAGCATATAAAGAGTTTTCTGCTGCATATATCTTTGATAAACTGAGAGAAAGCTTAAATCCTATGCTTTCCGATACTTTTATAACATTTGAAGATATTATTTTTTTATGGCAGGAAAGAACCCAAAACTTAGTGTGGCATACATGCCAACTTTAACAGATTTCACATAAAACTTATGCACCATAGATATCTTTATGCTTTGCACGTCAGTTTAGCTTTTTCATGCATTTCAAAATCCGATCTTAATCACATCGGTAAAACTTTCCCTTTTTTGTTGACTGTGATTGTGATTCTTGATCATTTTCAAATGTGTTTTTGATTCATTTTTTAAAAAGCATATATAAAAAGTTTTTTACTGCACATCATCTTCAATTAACTGAGAGAAAGCTTAAATCCTATGCCTTCTACTACTTTTATGACACAGTAAAATATTTTTTTTTATGGCAGGAAAGAGCCCAAAACTTTGTGAGGCATATGTGCCAGTGTCAACAGATTACACATGAAGCTTATGCATTTTAAATGTTCTATGCTTTGTATGTCAGTTTAGTTTTTTTACACCTTTCAAAATCTGATCTTAATCATATCAGTAAAACTTTCCCTTTTTTGTTGACTGTGATTGTAATTCTTGATCATCTCTTATTTTTTACTTACCAAGCTCTTCTTTCACTTCATATTCTTTATTGGATGTCTTGCACGCTCTCGTCCTTTTGCCATGACTTACTGAGAATGAATTCAGTTACATCCTTTTTAAAGATGTGAAAATTTTGAAGCCCTAAAATGTGAGTTTTTACCAATCAAAATGTAGTTGAATAGTTATATTTTCTTACAAAATTTAATATAATCTAAGTGCTTAACATTTAAAATATATGCTATCTATTTTATTTTTCCTTCTTAAAAATCTGCTTAAAACTTTTACTATTAAAAAAGCTTATCTGTTTTGTAACTGCCAGTATTATATTTGTAGATTTAAAACACCCACAATTATCGACATTAATCCATTTGGCAGTTAATTTTAAGAAGGATGTATATATATATATATCTATTTTGTATATTTATAAATTAAAATATTTCCACTATTTGATGTTATTTATATAATTCTGTCCTGTATATACTTTCACAGTTTATTTGATAAAATTAGCACAAAGCACTTTGGGTTCTTAATGACTTTAAATTACAGCTTCCGCTAGCAAAGTTTTATGTGGGATACTGAACATTAAAAAAATATTTCCACATTCAAAAAAAAATCAGACTATACATATTAATTTCTGCATACATCAATTTTGTGCAAAATGTTTTGAATTTTTCCCACAAGTAGAAATAAACTTCTCTGGAGAAAATCGTTTTCCCTAAAAAAACTTTTCTCCCCCAAGATTTTCGGATTTTTATTTGAACATACACACTTCTACCTACATCAAATTAAGACAAATTTTTACTTAGACATTTTCACTAATTGGAATTATTGATATACTAATTCTTTGTGTATATTTTTAGTGTTGATAAGAAAAGTAGCGAAGTATTTAGATGTGCAGGGAAATTAAATTATCTTACTACTGGCATTTCCAAAATGAGTGTTTTCATGTTGCATACTGAAGACATTTTAATAGAAAAGGCATTGGAATACAAGTAGTCAGACAGGGTAATTATGGATCAAAAAACCATAACATCTTTTTTTTTTTAAGTATGAAAGATGAAATCATTTAATTCGGCATGGCATAAGCTTAAGCAGTTTAGAAATTATTCAAATAATCCCTTTACCTAAAATTGCATTATTTGTTTTATTTAAATTATTGAGTGACAAGAATTATCCTGGAGTCAGGTAATTATGGGTCACACATGGCTTAAATATGGGTCACCCCCTTTTTTAAAGAAAGAAATATGCATTAAAAGTAATAGAGTATTCTAAATTATCATTTCTTAACCCACAAACTGATTTTTAATGATAAAAAGTGTCATTTTTAAGAAATAACACTTTATAACAGAAGTAATTTGATGTTATTCTTACAAGCCGAAAACAATTGGTTTTTGCTCCAAGTCCTCGATACTGGGAAGACGTTTCTTTAACGTTTGTATGCTACTTTCAGGTTACTCTCAGCTGCAACTTTTTTCTTTTTCTCATTTCAATTCACAAAATGTAAATTTGTTTCAAATTACTGTTAAAAGTATCTCTCTTTGACAAGGAAAAATTTCTGACACCTTGTGCCAGAAATTTTATTTGTGCTTTTTCCTTGCGCAAAATTTTTAATTACTTTCCCATTGTAGAATGGGTCGCTATCACTATCACCCTCCACAACAAAATATTTCTGATGTTCAAGTACAAAATGAATTCTACTTAGCACCATTTTTTAAAATTTTCTAAGCAGGAATTTTTTTGCAAATTTCTCCCTTTTTCTCCTTGTCTTAAAAAAAATCCAAAATGAACTCATTTACATTTAGGTGAATATCTATATCGGTTTGAAATGCTCTTATTTTGTTGAAAGCAAGGTTTTTCTTGATGACTACGTTTTTCTACTTTAGAGTTTTCTTTTTGTGTTATGAATTTGATTTCTGTTCTGCGTTTTTTTTTCTTCCCAAGATATAAGAGAGTTGGATTTGTTATAGCAGCCAAATTTGCATCAATTTGTTACTTTAAGGATTTGTATTAATCTGTTTCCTATTTTGGTAGTCATTGTGTGCCCCAATTGTATGCTGACATAGTTCATCTTCAAAGCTAGATTTGATTTGCAAGCTAAGAGGGCATAATACTTCAACAGTAATTGGAGATATGCTGCACTTGGAGTGCTAAAATTTCTTTTTTAGAGAGAGTTTGACAGAGAATTAACATATACTTTTATTACTTACATTACTTTTTATTTTACTACACCATTTCACCTTAATTTCATCCTTTCTTTTTTGTGCAAAACATTCTCATAAAATATTGTGACTTTTGCAAGTGAAAAGAAAATGCTGCTTGCAAATAGAGAAAAATTTTGCAGAGCAGTTCGATATTTTGCATAAAATTCAATGAATTAACTAAAACCACTTGTCTAAAATTGTTTTTGTGCTTTGATAACCATCTTAAGCACTAGCAGAGGAAAAAAACAACTTTAAACACTTTGTCATGCTTGAAAACGCTCGGCCGGGAAATGTGGAGCAAAAATAACTTTTTTGCAGAGCAACTGAGTTTCACCATTTTTGAGGAGCAACTCTGCAAAATGCAGAGAAGTTGGCAACCTTGTCTTTACTATCTTTTCTTGTGACTGGTTTTTTCCCCTAGAATAGTTTCTTCTTATACTATAAGTTGATGAACTTCTCAGCCATTTTGATGCAAAATCTATCTTTTGTTTCAGGAAGTGCTGCTCTATTTCGGGCAGATGGCCCGCAGCATGTTCATAACAAGATCATCTTGAACTGTGGACCTCAAGTCCCAGATCACTCTGCTC
The DNA here is from genome assembly GCF_026930045.1 of Uloborus diversus. Lineage (NCBI taxonomy): Eukaryota > Metazoa > Arthropoda > Arachnida > Araneae > Uloboridae > Uloborus > Uloborus diversus. The sequence continues at coordinate 6,200,576 of NC_072732.1, forward strand.
AACCTAAACCAGAGGATTCCGAAAATGGAAGATTTTGGGATCTCGAAAGTGATGAGTAGCAAGAGTAAAGCTTCAACTGTAAGTTATCATTGTTGTTCTTTCAAATGTGTTTTTGATTCATTTTGTAAAAGCATATAAAGAGTTTTCTTCTGCATATATCTTTGATAAACTGAGAGAAAGCTTAAATCCTGTGCCTTCTGCTACTTTTATAACGTGATTACTCTTTTATGCTTCATGTCAGTTTAGCTTTTTTATGCATTTCAAAATCCAATCTTAATCACATCGTTAAAACTTTCCCTTTTTGTTGACTGTGATTGTAATTCCTGATCATCTCTTATTTTTTATTCACCGTGCTTTTTTTACACTTCATATTCTTTATTAGATGTCTTGCACACTCACGTCATTTTGTCATGACTTACTGAGAATATGAATTCAGTTACCTCCTTTCTAAAGACGTAAAATTTTAGAAAATTTTGAAGCCCTAAAATGAATTTTTTTGGAATCAAAATGTAGTTGAATAGTTACATTTTCTTACAAAGCTTAATGTAATCTAAGTGCTTAATATTTAAAATATATACTATCCATTTTATTTTTCCTTCTGAAAAAATGCTTAAAACTTTTACTATTAAAAAAGCCTGTCTGTTTTGTAACTGTGCCAGTACCAGATTTGTAGGTTTAAAACACCCACAACTATTGACATTAATCCATTTGGTGGTTAATTTTAAGAAGAATGTGTGTGTGTTTTATTTTGTAAATTTATAGATTAAAATATTTGCAATAATTGATGTTATTGATATAATACTGACCTTTTACAGTTTTATTTGACAAAAGTAGCACAAAGTACTTTGGGTTCTCAATGAGTTTAAATTACAGCTTCTGTTAGCAAAGTTTTATGTGGGATACTGAACATTAAAAAAAATATTTTTACAAAAAACAAAAGGACTATACATATTATTTTCTGCATACATTTATTTTGTGCCAAAATTTTTGAATTTTTCCCAAGTGGAAATAAACTTATCTCTCTCTCTCTCTCCAGAGCAAATCTTTTTCCCCTAAAAAATCCCCCCCCCCCAAAAAAAATGGATTTTTATTTGACCATACCCATTTTTACCTACATCAAATTAAGACATATTTAAATTTTTACTTGAACATTTCCACTAATTATTTATTTCGATATACTAATGTGTTGATAAGAAAAGTAGCAAAGTACTTAGATGTGCAGGGAAATTAAATTATCTTACTACTTGCATTTCCAAAATGAGTGTTTTCACGTTGCATACTGAACATATTTTAATAGAAAAGGCATTGGAATACAAGTAGTCAGACAGGTTAATTATTGGTCAAAAAACTATAACATCTTAATTTTTTTTTTTAAAGTATGAAAGATAAAATCATTTAATTCGGCATGGCGTAAGCTTAAACAGTTTAGAAATTATTCAAATAATCCCTTTACCTAAAATTGCATTATTATTTATTTTATTTAAATTATTAAGTGACAAGATTTACCCTGGATTCAGATAATTATGGGTCACATATAGGGTAAATATGGGTCACCCCCTTTTTTTAAAGAAAGTAATATGCAATAAAAGTAATTATGTATTCTAAATTATCATTTCGTAACCCACAAACAGATTTTTTAATGGTAAAAAGCATCATATTTAAGAAACAACACTTTATTACTGAAATAATTTGATGTTACTCTTACAAGTCGAAAACAATTGGTTTTTGCTCTTTGAGCTCCAAGCCCTAAAATTCTGGGAAGACATTTCTTTGACGTTTGGATTTTCTTTCGTGTTACTCTTAACTGCAACTTTTTTCTTTTATTTTTCATTTCAATTTGCAAAATGTAAATTTGTTTCAAATTGTATCTCTCTTGGACAAGGGAAAATTTCCAACAGCTTGATCCAGGAATTTTATTTCTGCTTCTTCTTCGTGCAAAATTTAAATTACTTTCCCATTGTAGAATGGGTCGCTATCGCTATTATCATAGATAGCAAAGTATTTCTGATGTTCAAGTACAAAATGAATTCTGTTTAGCACCATCTTTTAACATTTTCTAAGCAGGAATGCTTTTGCAAATTTTTCCCTTTTTCTCCTTGTCATAAAAAAAAATCCAAAATAAACTCATTTTATATTTGGGTGAATGTCTATATCAGATTGAGATGCTTTTATTTTATTGAAAGCAAGGTTTTTCTTGATGACTACATTTTTCTGCTTTGGAGCCTCCATTTTGTGCTTTGAATTTGATTTTTGTTCTGCGCTTTTTCTTCTCAAGATGTAAGAGAGTTTGATTTGCTACAGCTACCAAATTTGCATCAATTTGTCTCTAATTTGTTATTTGGTACTTAAAGGATTTGTATTAATTAGTTTCCCATTTTGGTACTCGTTGTGTGCTGATGTAGTTTATCTTCAAAGCTAGACTTGGTTTGCAAGCTAAGAGGGCGTAATACTTCAACAGTAATTGGAGATAACATGTTGCACTCGGAGAACTAAAATTTCTTTTCAAGAGAGTTTTACACAGAATAGTACCTTCTAATTATTTACATAGAAATAAGAAAAGCACCTAAAATATCGCTGACTAAGAATTACCTCAGTAAACTGGGGTTTAAAGCACTATACATTTTAGCAGTATACTGGGGTATACTTTTAAAAAAGAAGTTAAATTTATTAGGTATGAAAAGTTTAGACTTTTTGCTGTGCAATTTCGCGGGTAGCTGGCTGACATTTTTTGAAGCAAAAGAATATATATTTTGCAATATTCAACGCAAAATTATACTGTAAAAACTATCTTTTCCCATGGAATATTGTATTTTTTTGGTTGAATTTAATGGTATCTTTAAATTTTCAAAATACATTTTGTACGATTAAAAAAAACATGTTAAAAGTACGGTAACTGACTGATATACCTATTTTTAAAATGTCAGTCAATTACTATGGTTTTAATGAATTTTTAAAAATCATCCAAAATATATTTTGGGAATTCAACTATACTATTAAATTCAGTTTAAAAAAATACTGTCAGGGCAAAATATCTAGGGCAAAAGATTGTTTGCACTACATATATTTTGCATTGAATGTTGCAAAATACATATTGTTTTGCTTCAAAAATGTCAGTCAGTTAACCTGTAGAATCACCCTTCTATTAAAAAAAAAAAAAAAAACAGTGTCTTCAAAAGTGTTCTTTCTATTTCACTGACAGGAATCTTGGAAAATCATGATTTTTCAAAACAATCTTTTTTCTGGTGTTTTTATAGAAGTGTGAGCACTATTTTTCTTTTCTCTGATTTACTTCGCTGTTGCAATTTTTTTCATCTTGATATTGGGAAAATTAATGTACAAGGATGATTTGGCATATTTTATTATTATTTTATTTATTTATTTTATTTATTTATTTATTTTTTTGTAAAAGCTTTTTTTAACAGTAAATGGTTGGTGACCATAATTTACTCCGAAAAATGTGACCCATAAATCCCCCATATAACCCTATTACAAATTTCTGAATACATAATTTTGTGCTAGAAATTTCACAATTCCAAATTTTTTTTTTTTTTTTTTTTTTGGTAGACATAACTCCCTTCAAGGGAAAAAAAAAGTTTCTGGTGTTTTTCCAACCATTTCTATCTCATATCTTTTCTAAAATCTTCATAAACCAAAGATATTAGTTTTTTGGAAAAAAAATAGATTTAAAAAAAAAAAGACTTGAATTCAAATATTTTTTGTTATTTCTACCCTTAAAATTTGTTGAATCGTATCAGCTAATTAAGTATTTCAATGTAATTAATGGATTTTATTTGTATTTATACATTCTTCTTTTTTGTGTGTGTGTGGACTCCTACTTAAATTTGAGAAAACTTTCATGCAGTTAAGATAGTGGTTTGCTTAAAATTACTCATATCAATCTCCAAAAGTTGGCATGCATGGTGCATATAAATTTCCTCTTTGGTAATCATCCTTGTAATCAAATTTACATGATTAGGATGTCATTCAGTCACACATGGAATTGCCCTTGAATAATTTAATCTAAAACATATCACTTTTTTATTTTACAGCATTTCACCTTTTAATTTCTTCCTTTTTTTTGTGCAAAACCTTCTCATAAAATATTGTGATTTTTTGCAAGTGAAAAGAAAATACTGCTTAAAAATCAAGAAAAATAAGCTTTATTAAAAGAAAAATATAGATTCTTCGCAGTTCCCTGGGCACAAAACACTCAAATTTCACTGTTTGGAAAATATTTTTCTAAAAAAAGAAAAAACTTCTCTCTTTTTTCGGTGCAACAATACTTTATGCAAGAAATGGATAGCTTTACATTCCAAAAATGTCTAGAAATCATTAAAAAAAAAAACTAGGTTTTAAAAATTCATTATCAGGGGCTCTGTCTTGGTATTTAGTGCTATGTTAGAATTTGCTGCTATAACCTTTCAATGACACTTTCAAAAATGTAATGTTACCTATAATTGCTATCAATTGTTATCAATTGGAGCTGTCAGGTTTCTGCTTATAATACATATGATAGACCAAATATGTTTTAGATTTTTTAAGAACATAAGTTTTTTTTTTTTTTTTTTTTACCAATAAGAAAACAATAAAAGTCTTGTAAAAAAAAAATTAGCATGAAAATAAAGCATCCATTGCTTTTCCGGTCAAAAAACGAACTTCAAACGATCTTTGGCAAATTGTATTTCTTTTTTTTCTTCTTTTTGATTTTTTGGAAAATTATCTGCTGGCCACTGAAAAATCTGCAACGCTCATCTCAGTTTCTGGAATTCTGAGTAATGGAAAAAAATTTTATATCGGGAAAATTATTGTTTGTGTGATTTCATTTTAAATTAGCCTGAAAACTATTTAGAAGGTTGCCACCTTTTTTCCCCCACTGTGACTAAATAAAATGTTGTTTTTGTTTTGAGGTAAAAATATCCCCTTTGGATTATTATTCGGCAATTTATCTTCCTTTTTTTTTGTTCTGCCAGCAGAAGATAATCGGGAAAGTTGCGTTTAATTTGTTCGGGAATTTTTGATTTGCTGTTTTCTTTCTTTGAGAATGATTATTTTGACGGGAAATTGAAAAGCATTTTTTTTTTCTAGTTGAAGCCTGATTGTTGCACACACGTCACTTGACATAACTTTTACTTTTGAGGTAGACCGTGCAAAGGCTGGCAACGCAGCTAGTATACGTGTATAATACATCAAAATATTTCTGTTGTAATGAAAAGTGAATTAAGTTAAATCACTGCACTTCAGTATGTGTATTGTGTTGAACATAGATCTCTCTTTGTCCCATAATACTTAATTTAAAACTCCATTTGAGTATAATGTGGGCGTTCAATAATAATAAAAATGATTAGTTTTAGTGTTTGGAGGCGCCTTAATTAAACTATTTTTTACTCCTAAAACCAGTTCCTGAAACAGTTGAACAAGTACATTGTAAATAATGTGTATTTCTATCATTGATGGAATTAAACATATTAGAATTGTTTTCTAAATTTTTATCAGATGTGAAAATATTTGGAATGATATAATTGACATGGGCATGCATGAGAAGTACTGTAGTTTTAGTGCATTATTGTCAGTCAAGCTGATTTTTTATCCTTATTCAAATCGAATGAAATATGAAGTGCTCTCGCACACACTGTGTGTTTTGGATTTTCTTCCACTTCGTGTATTTGCTGAATTTTGTGCTAACCCTTTAAAGACAAACAAATGCAAAGATCTATAATTTGCAATGAAAGAGATCTTGTGTTACAAAATAAAATAATCAAAGCCTTCTCAACTCCTTTCCCCTGCCTTTATCTTAAAAACAAACACGCTTTTTGAAAGAGAGGTTTAAGAATGTAATAAGATTTTTTTTGAATATTTTAGTGAGGACTGTACTTGACTGAAAATGAAAAAAATCATTCGAGTTTATTTGTACTTATTTCAGTTCTTATTTTTCTTATGTTTTCTTGTTCTGCACTTTTAGGTGGTGGGAACTCCTTGCCTTGAGCTGCTTGAAGTCAAACCATAACTTAATCAGTTGAAAAGCTTGTTATGCTCCGTGTTTACTTCTTCCAGCTGTCAACTAGCTGTCAAAGCCGTAAGTGTGACATTATCTCCAGATAATTATTCTTAGTTTTTAAGTGCTTTATCATGATATGTTAATTATTTAGAGAATTGGTTCACAAAATAACACATTATCTCATTCAAATTGAATATCGGACTTTGAAAATATTTAAAACTGAAAAATATTTGTTTCTAAATATTTGAAAGAATTCTGTCCCAATAACTTTTAATATTATTATAGGTTAAACAGAATAAATGTTTTTACCGAGTTAGAAACTTTAACTCATAGTCAAGACATTACATAATTTATCTCATTTCAATTGACAAATAGCCTGTCTTTCGACGAATTAAAGTATCATAATAAAATTGGTTGTAAGTAAAACATGTATTGAAATTGAATAATAGAACAACATAACAATAAGTGAAAACTGGTGAAAAAAAGCTCTTGATTCAGTAATGAATATTTTCCACATGTGAAGCAAGTGTGTTATTTTGGGAATAAAATTGTTTTTAAATAAACTTTTTTCATCCTGTAGTCATTCTGAAGCTTTGAATTCGATGTTGGCACTTTTTCAGCAAGCATCTCAGAATTTGTGTTGCAATATCTAAAAGAAAAAAAAAAGGTCAAAAAACCAGAAAGTAAATAATTACTTAAAAGCTGCAGAAGAAAAATTGAAATGTCTTTGTGTAAGATAAACGGGGAAAATTAAATAATAATAAAATTAAATATGGATGAGATTTAAATATGTTTGAGCTGACACGACACATGTGTAGCTTAAGGAAGTAAAGGGTGTCCCAAAATTAACGCTCACTGTTTCACTCTCTCTAGCTGTATGGTACAATAACACCCCATTTTTACTAACCCTAACTCAACTGTCAAATTGTTCTTTTTTCATGGCTGCCAACAATTTATGGAAAAAATGGTGGCAAATTCAAATCTTGTGTTAATTTTGGGACACCCTTTATGATTTAAGTAACTAACAGTATTGATTAAAATACCTGGGGTCGCATTTGATCATGAGTGCCCTGCCAGGGGCAAATCCAGACAGTTTTGTAAGGGGGGTCAAGTTTCAATGGCCAACGTTATACCTCTTATGAAAAAAATATAAGTTAAGCAGGGATGCCTCGCCTCCAAGGGTGATGGTTACCCCCCTCCCCAATGGGAGCACAACCCTTTCACCTTCCCCCCCAAATTTTAATGGCGCAACCTGCACCATGGATCATATTCTCTCAAATTTTCATCAAAACTCAACTGCCCATTTCTTTAGGCAGACAAACTGGTCAGATTACCGTAAACTTTGAAATATATGAGATTTCAGCTATAAACTAGTTGGAAAAAAGTTAATATTAATTTCCAGAACTATTTTTTCGGCTTCAAAAAAATGAAATTTTATAATAGTCGTTTAAAAAATTATTGTCACAGGGGGGTCAGCTGACCTTTTGACCCTCCCCTGAATCTGCCCTTGTGCTCTGCGGAAGAAGATTTAGCACTTGGTCTCTCTTTATTATCTTAAACATGTTTTTACAATGTGGAATTTTGTTGTTTTACCACCCGTTTACTTTATGGCAGTACAGTAGTCAGACATTTATGGCAGTTTTCTGCATGTTCGACTACAAATCTTTCTCCACCCGATGGTATCCATTATGGTCCAGGACAACAAAAGTCAGATTTTTTTTTTCTGTTTTCAACAGGGTTCGACGATATATAAGAGTCGATGTATATCATGATTTATATCACGATATATATCCAATATTTATTTTTAAAATATCATGATATAGTAGACGCCGCTTAATGTGATCACGGTTAATGTTATCATTTGCTTAATGTTATCAGAATCACGAAGTCCTGCAACACTTGTATGTTAACACACGTTAAAAAAGTCGGATATTGTAATCAGCGTCTTCGTTTATTGTTATCACTTTTTCATAAACTTTCAATTTTTCCCACGTTTTTGTTCCTCAATTAACAGAAACACATAGGCAAACCCTGATGAGACTAAATTTCTGTGTAGCATTTTGTTGTTTTCAATAGCAGTTCAAAATTTTTCTAGGAATGAAGCTACAGAAAGTTCGCCCACAGTGACCACAGACTCCCCCTAAGAAAACTTTCTTTTGCACCTAAAAAAATTCAGTCGCTTTACATGTTCCAGGCATTGATGCAGGACCTCCATTGTTGCCATTACTTTGTAAGCTGTTAAGGAATTGTGCCGAGATTGAAAACAAAGCAAAGTTAAATTAAAATTTAAACAACAAGCGAAACCATGCTGGAAAAGATAGAAAAGCTGAATGTGCTTTGAAACTGGTTTACGAATGTCAGGGAAAATGGTCATATTTTACTTCACCTATTACTATGTGATTAAAATATGCATAATTTAGCTTTAACTTTTTATAATTCAGATATTTCCTTTCTGTTAATTTAATAATTTATAATTAAAAACTGCCTTCAGTTGAGTCATTGTGATTTTAATTTGAGGTTGCCAAACTAAATGCACCTTAATTGGAAAAAAATCATTATTTTGTGTCTCCTGGATTCTTTTCGGTTATTGTTATCAGTCGGTTATTGTTATCAAATTGTATTTGTCCCAAAGTGATCACATTAAGCGGCGCCTAATGTATTTTGATATTTTCAATATTTATCTTTTCAACTACGGTATTTTCAATATTAAAGTTATATCAATCATAGTAATATTGTTCATTTAAATTCATTATTAAAAATAATCAGGAAGGTATGTACCATATTTTTATGCTATATTTCATTAATATAACAAAGTAATATAATTGCTTTAAATGCATAAAATTGTTAGCAATATTACAATTTCAAATCATGTTAAAAGTGCCTAATTAAATATTAAATGTTGGTTAGAGAAAAAAATGTCTTCTGACTGTGCGCCAACTAATGCTTATGTTTTGTTTATGAATCATATAACTGTGTAAAAGTAGCTAACAGAAGAAAAATGAGTATAACAGCTAATGCTAAATTAATTCCGTTAAAACAGATAAAAATTTAAAATGGAATATTAGATATAAATAGGGAAAGAATTTTAAGTCTACATATTGTAACATTAATATTTCTCTAATTCATTTCATTAATTTTCTATTATTATTGTTGGGTCAATCCATATCACTTAATCCAGACCATGAGCAGACCATAAGACCCATGGTCTTGGTTTTAATGATATTTTCTCTTCATTTGTTCCATTTACCATCACTGTTTACCCTGTGAATTTTTTTGTTGATATCTTGAAAACTTTTTGAGATACTAATTTTTGAAAAAAAATGTGTTCAAAGACACATTTTTGCTTTTCCAAGAAATGTGCTAGTGACATAGTTAAAGCAAAAATTCAGGTCTCTTGCAATTTTCATAATATCACAAAGATAAGTTCACTCTCTTTTTTCGTGATAAATTCAATCAACCTCCATTGCAATTGCATTTTAAAACAATCTCAAGGACAATAAAAGGGTATTGTCACACACAAATTAGTTTGAATTCGTTCTATTTTATAAGTAGACTTTACTTCTTGTCTATTTGGTATTTCGCAGGTGTTTATCTGAATATGAGAAAACAAAGTTCATTATGCTCTGAGTTTGATTTAGTTTTATAAATGTTTTATTGCTAAAATTCTGAGAATTATTTTTATGCAATTTTAAAAGTTTTTAAACACAAATTGAACCACTCTTCAAAATCGCAAAATGCTCCACGAAACCACTGTAGTTGGTTCTTAAATTGTAGGGACTTCTATCTTGCACTAGGTTTAAAATGTTCATTTTTGCTCTTCAGATTCATTTACCCTGTTGTTCTAATTTTTAAATTTCATTTTATTAAAATTAATATTTTTTCTATTTGTCTATTTGTTATTGGGATCTCGACGAACCAGGTATAAACCCCGATAATACATAAAATATGAAAATATTATGATTTGCTGAGAACACGAAAGAAATCACTGCAGTTCGAAAAAAATAGGGTACTTTAAAGTGCTTTAGTTTGATTTCCATTTTGGAGTGGGAACCCTGCCTAAGGTGTGGACACCCCTCTTATGCGGACAATTTTTAATTCCCAGATTCCAAGGCAAATAACATTATTAAACTCCTGTCCTGCAGAACCCTTCTATTGTGGACAAAAATTTTTGTCCCGTTAGTGTCCGCATTAGAGGTGTTTTACTGTACGAAATGAGCCTGTATTAGGTTCTGAATATTTAGTACAAAATCATGATTCAGCGACTTTTTTTTTTTTAATTCTTTATTTTTAACTTTATCAATATTGAATTATGAACTAATGTGTTGTAAAACAGCCTCATTTTGTATTATGCAGTTTGTGTTTGTGATTTTAGAGCAATGAGTATTGCATAATAGTAAGCCAAAAATAGTTATGTTGTAAAAACTATTGTGTACATAATTTGTTTATTGTTTCCTGTGAAGTTAAATATACTGGCCGTAAAAAAACCATGAATATTTTTAGAACCATTTAGTTTGTAGTTAAAAAAAAAAAAAAAACAGCAAATCACAGTATTTTTTAAAAAAATAATCCTTAATGTTTTTTTTCAAAATTTCGTGTTTTTTCTTTAAAATGTTTAGGAAATCCAAGCTTGAGCTAATGGTAACTGCACCATTCACTAGATATATTTTCAAATTCATTTTTTCTCTCTTATTCTGCAAGTTATACTGAACATTCTAATGAAAAAAACTTTGTGATATCATAAATTGCCAGAGACATGAATTTTTTTGCTTCATCTCTGTCACTGGTGCAACATTTCTCGGAAAAGCAAAAACGTGTCTTTTAACACGTTTTCGGAAATTATGTCAAAAAGTATTCAAGATATCAGCGATAAAATTCACAGGGATAGTAGTGATGGTGAATGGAACAAATGAAAAAAAAAATATCATTAAAATCCGAGATCATGGGTTTCATTTTTGTTTGTGGCTAGATGATTTGATATGGAATGAACCTGTTATTATTTTGCATTTTTGTTATCTATTGTACTTGAGCTTTGCTGTACAGGCTTGCTTTTTCAGTTTCCGCTGAATATAAAGCTCAGAAAGAACATCAAATTCCAACATTTCCCTCCTGTTAGTATGGAATACTAAACGCGTTTCTTCAAATATCTAAAAAACTCATTGCAGATACTGCTTACCTTCTCTCTGCAGAATACGAGATCGGCAAAGAATCACAAGTTAAAAAATAGATAAAGTTTGATGGAACCTGAACAATGTATTTCATCATTCATCACCAAGTTTGAATTCTCATTTTTTTTCCAATCAGTGTTTTTAACTCCCTCCGATCCCATTTAAAAAAGATAATCATTTCATAAAAATTTCGCTGTTGTTTTTGAAAAGTACGTCAATGACTTCAATTAAGTATTTTCCTTCAAATACATATCAGTTCTTTTTGGAAAAGAAAAGAAAGAAAATTAAATAAAATAAATGATTGAAAAAAAAAAAAAACCCTACACCAAAAGGTACTTTTATTTATTTGATTCTTTTTTTTCTAATAATTTAGGAGTGATCGGATGAAATGGATTTATCAAAAACATTTTGCTTCAATTTAAATTTGCGTTCATATTTTCAATGGTATCGATGTACACTACCAAGTTACGGTTCTTTCAAGGAAATGGGGCTTGGGATGCGATGGTCTTAGTCCATCTCCTCGGCAATGAGCTCAAAAATGTTGGGAGCCATTGCTCCAAGTTATCCAGAACCTTAGCTTTGTTAGTATAGTATGTGTTAACACACATACACACTACTATTTCACAGTAGTGTGGGCGGCATGGTGGTAAGGCATTTGTCTTCTGCGCCAAGGTTCTGACCAGCAGCGGATTTTGGAGGTGCGGAAAATCATCAGCCACATGTTGTATGATTATATGGCATGTAAAAGGTCCTTTGGTTATTTGTTTCGCTTTGAATGCCCTGGGCAAAATTAAAATCTAGTGGAGTTTACGTCCAAGAGAGTCCAGGTGTGTTCATTTGTTGGGAAACTGGGCGTCAAAATTATCTGTGCCACTGACATCCATGCCGCAATGGTGGTACATGAAAGCCTGGATGCCAGCCATACTGGGGTATTGCACTAGGTGTGCAAAATGTTAAAGTAACACAGCAGCATTAGAAATATTTTAAAAAATCAGATTAGTGTATTTTACATCAAATCACATAAGCTCGTATTTTATTTTCGAAAACCTGCATTTCATTTGAGGACATCATTTGAAAATGGCAGATTTTGTTTTTTTTAATTCTATTTTTTATTGTTGAATTGTGTCACTTCTGTGTCTAATTCTTTGACTTATCTTAGTTGTAGTTGAAGCTTATTAACATTTGTTTTTTCTTAACTAAATAAAAAGAAAAAATGTCTTAATTTCTTTCTTTTCTTCTTTCAGACTAGCCGCCTGCGGCGACCAGCTGGTCCGCCTTTTTATGCCATTCGCCTTTTTGCGCCAGAGTTGCCGCCTTCGGCGGCTGCAACGGTATAGCAACGGTATTAATCAATGTTTTTCTCTTTTTTCTCAATATTATCATTCGCCTTTTTACACCGATGTTGCCGCCTTCGGCGGCTGCTTAAACAAATTTCGTGGCGGTATCAATCAATCGATATCTGTGTATATCATTAGTAGTTTGAATAAAATATTTTCTAGATCTATCTCCAGTTCCGACGTTTGGAATATTTTTAAAGGAGGGGATACGACGTACTCTTCATGCAAATTTTGTCGAAAAATAACAAAAAGCACTTCCACTTTTATGTAAAAGCATTGTTTTTTCAAAGTCATGGTGTGTGTGGGGAGGGGGGGGCACTGACACCCCGTTGAAATTCCTTAAATGAAGGGCATGCCTCTTTCTTGCTGTCCATCTGCTATATCGAACTCTATATTTGTCTATCTATCAATCTATACGATCTGCGCATATCTACCTCCTGACAGTACAATCTTTTTTTATTTATATAAGTATTAATTCGAAAACACAAAAACATTTTTTGTCCACTCAACCTCTATCTCTGTATCTACCTAACCTAACCGCCAATTCGTAACAGAAACGAAGATCATGCAAAAAATCGCGGACTTTATTTATTTAATCAAAATAGCCCTCAAAAATAAAATCTCTATGTTCCCCGTAGTGTTCAAAAAGTAGCGCTTGCAAAAAAAAAAAAAGGTGAAGAGAAGGCAAACGATTTCAGTTGGATCACTTGATGAGGTAAACTCGGAACTCAGCTGGCAAGCGAACAGCTCGCGTTGTGTTCTGCCATTAAAAAAATTGTAAAAAAAAAACTATTGCGTATTTTTCAAAACTTTTTTCTTCTGAAGGGGGCGGAATGTTTTTACTATTACCAACTAAAATTTTAGAATTGAAGGTTCAATACTTTTCGCAAGATAGGTTTCGAAAAAAACTAAACCCAGAAAAAATGTAAAATAAAGGTTTTTTCAAAAATCTATAAAAAATACAAAAATTGCTCTATCTTTAAAATTTTTTCATTCATCATATTTAAAATTAAATTTCCTACACAATAGTACAAAAAATATTCGTCTGGCGCGATTGGTTCGGGATCTGTGAGGTCAAAAGTACTAAAAAGTGCTAAAAATAACATAAAACATTAAATAACTTTTTTTCTAATTAAAATATCAAAAATCGAAGCCCGAGGTGCACATTTTCAGCAAAAACTGCACCTGTGTACCAAATTTTATCTTTCTAGGCCTTACTGTTTTCCCAGGATGCGCGCCACAAACACACACACACACAAACATCTTGTTTTATTATATGTATAGATTCTCTACCAGTGTGTGAAACTAACTTGCTTCCTTCTGTTTTTGATGTTCGATGCTTGTTGGGTGGATGTGTTTCCTTTAGCTGTTATAAGATGTCATCAGGAGGGTGACATATGAGCCCTTGGCTGCATTTTCTATGAGTTCTGAAGAGACCCTTTGAAGCCGATGAAAGTATTTCTAGTTTAATCATATATTTGATTACTTCATCACAGTGTTTAAGTAAGAATATGTTTGTGAGGGCAACATAATATTGAACTTGTATATCTGTTCTTCATTTGCTTATTCTGTGATTAAACAATTAAAAAAAAATATTACTCTACAAAATTCACAAAATATATCCTGCATGTATTTCTGATTTCGGTTATAAGGAACACGGAACCATTTTTTTCAAAACTTAGTAGTCATGAAGTCAAACTTTGTGCTTCAGATCTTTCAATTCTTCAGCATTATAAAAGGAATTATTTACTAGAACCAAGGTGTTGATTAAAATCAATTGACATCAAAAAGCACAAATTGCAAGTTTTGTGCTTTTTGACATCGTTATTTCTTACTTTACTTTTCAATACAAAGGTATTTATTTATCTCAATTGAAGTCAGTTGATTTTTTTATTTTTCATACATTGATCAAAAATCTTTTTTTTTTTAAACTCAAACCCTGTAATTCTTCTTGAAATTTCTAAATTTCATAAGTTCTGCCTCTTTTTTTTTAGTCAGTACAGCAACAATATTTCTTGAGAAATTTTGGTATTGGATCTTGGGATATTGATTTGAGCCTTTTCATCTATGTAATTCCTCTGCTTATGCAACGTGGAAATTCAATTTTTTAGATTTTAGTCGGTGACCAGTAGAAGACAATTTGAATTAGTTGCTTATTAGTAGCCACTTGCTAATCAACTAAGTTTTATTATTTTTTTTTTTAATTGAAACAATCATTTGAGGCACTAGGCTAAAAGTTGGTGTGAAGAAACAAAAATAAACTTAAAAATTAATTTTCTTCAATCCTTAATTCTTTTTTAAAAAGAAGGAAAGCATTTACATATAAATTAAAATGCCGAAAGATAGTTTAAAAATATTTATTGAACCAAAAAGTTGAAGTTTGAATTGGAAATTGTCTGGAAATGTGGGAGTGTCAGCTAATTCCTGTTTTAAGGTTGTTCTGTTCTCTGAAAAATTTAGGAATAGACGAAAAAAGCCTATGCCTGTTCTGATTGCAAATCAGTTTTGATATTTATTTAAATATTGTATCATTGATCTTTATTCAATCAATACGCAAATTATTTATTTCTACACCGCCATGAAGCTCATTTATTTTACATTGAAAAAACTTTGCTCATTCTAAAAAATAATTATTCAATGCTTTTTTTACAATTATGGAAGGTTTAACTTTAAGAAGTTTTTCGAATTCTTTTTTCAAAAAATGAATAAATAAGTAAATAAGTGAGAAGTCGTCAGGAAACTACATTTTAGATCAAATAGTTTTAGTTTATATCAAAGAATGGAGATAAAATACAGATAAAGTTTCCTTTTTGAAGAAAATAATTAATTTATTGCACATTTTGTATTTTTTCCATCAGTTTGCATTGAGATAAACATTCAATTCTTTTTTCAGAAGCTTGGGTAATTAATAGTCTCGTATACTTCCATCTTGCGAATGACCAAAGGTGGTGTTAGTCAGCATGTATTAAAGAACAAAATTTAAGGTAGTATATTTTTGAATTTGTTGCATAAAATTAATTATAATTAATGAATAATGCTTTATAATCTACAATTTAGACAAAATAATCAGCTTTTAGTACATTAGTGTCTAAACCAATGAGGATAAGATAATATTCTGAATAAAAAAATTTGCATTTTTCAAGAAAATAATTAAGAAGTATTCAAAAAAAAAAGGGGGGGGGGGCTAATTTTGCATTATTTTCAATAGTTTGCTATGCAATAAACATCCCTTTTGCTTCTCACAGCCTTATTTTCCAAAGCATATGAATATGATTGTGATCAAAAAAGTTGAAAATTGCTTTTTTTTAAGTGTTTGATTACAATGTCACGTTTTTCTGCTTCTCCCCCCCCCCCCATTTCTTGCATTAGAAAAAAATATATTTTTTAATAATATCACCCCAGATTTAGTTTTTTTTTTAAAATTGTAATTCAATAAAGAATATTCACAAAAAATTTCAGAATGATGGGTGAAGAACTCTTTGAGCTAGGATGCCCACCAGTTGAAAAAAAGTTGTTCTGAGAAAAACCGAGTGTTTTTTTTTTTTTTTTTTGGAAAAAAAAAAACTGGTGTGAACATTTTCCAATCTTTGCAATCACTTAAGTGGTCATAGCATCAGAATTTTTCATTGAAATTTCAGCACCATATTCTTGAATAGTTTTATGACATAGAAAAAAGTGGATTTTTTGACAAGTTTATCCTGGTTCCCCCCCCCCCTTAAGTGGGGATATATGGAAAACCAAATATCTGAAGATTGTTGCTTGACTAGCAGCAGTGCTTTGAAATGGTACAAGACTATTTTTCCTCACACAAGTGAAGGAGCTTGTATGTTCCTTTTCTTTATGCTGCTTTTATGAGCTTTTTTTTTTTTTTTTTTCCCCAACTTTTTACTAAGTTCCATCAGGGAAAAAATTTCTTCTTATTTTCAATGAAATCTCTATTTTATACTGTAAACATTGTATGAAATGAAAGTGTTATATATAGCATAAAACATACCAACTATTAAAGCAACAATTAAGACAAATAAGACAAGTGGATGCAGGACCTATCTCAATTTTGCTAACTAGTAATCTGGTGACCAGAAAACCTATTTTCTTTTGAAGAATACCTTCTTTTAAGAGCTAATATTACTTTTACTGTTTTTGTTAATATTAGTTTAACCTTTTTTGAATGTTCTACTGTACAAAAATTTTTATTTCCCCCAGATTAGATTGGAAAATAATGTGGCTAAGAATATTAAGATATATTTCAATTTTCATTAAAAATGGTCATTTTTAGGTTTACCTAAACCTAAACTATATTTTAACAAAACGTAATCTCATGTAAAAGACTTTTGTCTTTATTATATAGGATGTTTATAAAGTAGCACATTATGTGTTAAATGACAAAGATAACCTATGAACAGATTCTGTGTAAAACTTGCCCAAGATGCAAATGTGCTTCCTCTTCTTTGAAAACAATTTTTCCGTTACTTTTTAATTTACAGTAAAACTTTTTTTAGTTGTCTCTCGAAGGACCAAAAATTTTTGACCAGTTATGCGGAGTGACTACTTATGTGGAGTGGGAAATTAAGAAGAAAAAAGAATTCATTACAAATACTTTTATGAATAGCTGTGGTACTCTGTGAGAAAAAAAATTGCTTATGAAATCAATGTCTATTAATTAGTAGAACTCAAAAAAGAATAAGAGGGGAGGGGGGAGGAATGATACAGTTAACCATGTGTTATTTTCTCTTATTTACACATTACATAATATCAATAACAGCTTATTTTAATGTACGAATGGTACATTAAAACAATCCATCAATGTTGACTGATGAAAAGTTGTTGCTTACTGAAAATAACTCTCTCTTTTAAATACTTCAAGCTTTGAATTCGGCATCTGTTGCTCCTTGAACGGATGTTGTATATTGACAACCTTTCTCCAGGAGGTATTAGATTCACTTGGCACTAAGTGAGGAGCAAGATTTCAAGGAAAAATGATCATCACACAGCATTTCAACTAAGTCCAACGCTACTTTCCAAGATCCGATAAGAAACGAGAGTTTTAGAAATCAATTTTTGAGTGACTAGTTCATCGGGGTAAAATCTAATTTGGTGACCAGTAAAGGAGAATCATTTTACATTACTGAATTCACATTCATTGTTGAGACCGAAGGAATACGACAACTTATATGGAGTGACCACTTATCCGATTTACTACCCATTGCGGTTTCACTGTATTTGTTATGAAAAAATTTAAAGATTTCCTTCGTATCTGCAAGTGATGTACCACGAACACAGCTTATAGAGTAAAGAGAAGTTCATTTTTAAAAAGTTATTTTGTTTCATCAATTTAGAAAGGTTTGACATAAGCGAGACTTTGTTGTAATTTGATCAGAATCTGCATTTAAGGTTTTCCTAAAACTGACTTAATTTAATTATGACATTTTCTCTTGAGATTTGCCAAATTTATATTGTTTTTGTAACTCATTCTCATCTTCCTTCTCTAAAATTTTCATTTCCTGCTCCACATAGGTCCCGAGCCATTACTAAAGTGTCTTCAGCAAAGTCAAGCTCATTTGAATAAGACTCGTCACCAGGTATGAAACAAGAATACGTTACTTTTTTCCCCTACTTGGAGTAACCTTAAACATTCTAACAATGGGAATATTCAAGGGGCACAATGAACATGCTGTCACAATGGATAGGACATGCTCAAAGTACTTTGCTAACATTTGTCTTTCTAAATGAAAAATGATAGAATAAACTTTGTGCTACAGTGTTATTTATTTTACGTCGGTTTCTCACTTTAATTCTTCATTATTCTATTTTTTTAAATATTCAAGCAGATGTTAATGATAATAAGGTAATTTAGCATTTAAAGTACAAAACCAGAACAAAAATGACATTTTGAACTCTCTTTATTCAAGTGATCATGTTGAAAACTAAAGGGAGTTTGCAGACCATCAGTGGTTCTGAAAGTTTATAGGTCATTCTTCAAAAAGTGTAACTTTTCTGTCACACGCCGTTACAGTAAAAACTTGAAGAAACAATTTATTTAACAATGATTTTTAATTTCATCAAAAATATATCAATTTCAACCTGCCAACAATTTTTTTAATAATAATTTTTATTTAGTACATATTTAGTTCACAACATGTGAATTCTCACCTCCGTGGCATGTCACACATGTGACTGCTTATGATGCATAATAACTTACTTAATTAAAAGTGTATGCATATTTCTTTTTTTCTTTCACAAGTGTATCAAATATTAATTGTTTAAGTGCATTTATTTTTTTAATATTGTGTTTTTGTTCGTTTTAGTTAGTAAGACAAGGAATCATGTCACACAATAAATTATCACCTCCATTACCTAAACACAAAATGCCATTCCTCATTAACAAGTCGCAGTAATGACATCAAATTTTATTTTCCATCATACTAGGGATCCCCCTTGTTTATTTTCAGCCATAGTTAAAGTTGTGAGATTTTTGTCTAAAAACAAAAAGATAGATTTTGTTTGAAAAACTTAGTGTTGTTATTCTGACTTCTCACCTCCGTGAACTTGAATTTCAGGGGTATAAATTAATGTAAAAAAATAAGTGAACATGTTTTCATATGCTTAACATGTGCAGATCGTAGCAACAAAGAAAAAAAAAAATTTCCTCTGAAAAATGTATCTATTAAGCCTATATTAGTGTAAAATTCCTCACCTCCGTGACAGACCTTATCAATGTCATTATTTCTGAGGTGAAAATAAGTGATGGAGGGGAATACATCAATAATAGGCATCTACCAAAGTTATAAATTTTCAGTATATCCTCAAATTTACTAAATGCTATTTTTTTACCATGTATTTGAAACTATTATTTAAGCCGTATTTTAATTAAGAGTGCTTAATATTATATTCCCAATAAGCATTAAAATAGCTGATTGTTTGTATAATTAACAAAATTACTACTTTGATATTGAAATGGCCTTGGTTTTTAAACATTAAAAGTTTTTTCTTTTTTATGTATATTTTTGTGAACAAAGCATTTCTTTATTATTTATTTATTTATTTATGAGTATAATTATTTTAACTTAGCTGGGCCATTGTTTATAGTAACTTCTAGTAGGTGACACTTTTATGTAAGAATGGGAAAAAAAAAAAAAGTTACAAAATTGAAGAATATTTGCGTTCAAAAGTTACGTTTTCTGGAGAATGACCCTTATATTATTAAGGAAAAAAAAATTTCTTCCACAGTTTGTCTCCAGTGTTCATAAGTTATTTTTATTGAAAGAAAATTTAAACAATCAATTGTTCTGGTTTGAATTTTAAATATAACTATTTTAAATATAATTATTTTACTAAACATACTGAAGTAATATATTATTTTTTAATAATATTTCATTTCTGTTGAAAATTGCAGGCCATTTTAGCCTATTAATACCTTTAATCTTCTTAATTCAATATTCAGTTTAGTAATTTCTTCATTTTTCTCCTTTTTTTTTGCTTTTAAATGATTGATAGCTTAATTAATAATCTCAATAATTTTATTGCACATTTTTAAATGCATTTCATAACGTCCTGATTTATGAGTGTAGCTTTAATTGCGTGTTTTTATCAGAGTTGGAAAATATCATGATATTTTTGAAAATATCGCATATTTTCATATCTATCCAATATTTTCAATCAGCGCAAACTAAAGTTGTTATATAATAACTGCATCCTCAGATCACTGCTGTTTATTTTCTTAAATTATTATTAAAATATATGGATCTATAACTAACGTGTATTTCATTATTTATACATAATATACATTTTATGTTAAAAAGTAACGTACTTTAAATGGTATTACATGTGACTGATATCTACAATAATTTGTGAAATAGGATAATTTAATGCTAAAGACCAAAATATAACATAACTAAAGTTGGTACTGGCTATTATATTGCTTATTGACTATTATATTCATCTACTCTGTAAATTGATTACTGTACATTAGCCCTGTAAAAATCAAAGAAAAACATCACTGTATTATATAATCGAATAAAAAATTTTCTGTAAAATTTAAACATGAAAATCTTATTTCAAATCATATGTTACATTGTTTATTGATTATTGTAACACACAATTATATGTATTTCAGGAATTATATTTTACTTTTAAAATGTTGTTTATTTGAATTGAGTTATTTTAACAGCAGCTGCTTTACTGAATTTTCTTTTGTTCTCTACTTTTACATAACTATATAATGCAGATTTGAAAAATATGCATTAGTCAGTGCGCAGCCATAAACCATTTTCCTTTTTCTTACCAACCATTATTTTTTAACAAAGCATTGTTAAACTATATTAATATTGTAACATTACTGATAATTTTATGAATAAAAAATAAAAAGAGAATATTATATTAATGATACATTAATGTATCATATGTATATAGTATTATTTTCAGTTATTTTTAGTAATAAATGGATAATATTGATATGATTAATACATATAATTTTACATTGCAAATCTCGCAGTTTGAAGTATAAATATCGAGAGTACCAAAATATCATGACATCTTCAAAATAAATATCCGATATGTATCGACTGATATATATCAGCAAAGCCTGGTTATTATTGTGGTAATTTTCAATCCACATGGAGTTCAGCTTTTTTTGGAAACAGGCACTTTCATGCTTGCTGGGAGATATGCATTTCCTCCATCCATCTAAATGCCCTTTGC
The DNA here is from genome assembly GCF_026930045.1 of Uloborus diversus. Taxonomy (NCBI): domain Eukaryota; kingdom Metazoa; phylum Arthropoda; class Arachnida; order Araneae; family Uloboridae; genus Uloborus; species Uloborus diversus. The sequence continues at coordinate 6,221,770 of NC_072732.1, forward strand.
CGGGGCTAGAAGCTCTCTTGGTTTATATATTTACTCTCATCAATTTTTCAGTATTTGTCATCTACCTTTTCTGTTTTGTATTTTCATTGATGTACATTTGTCTTAAATACTTGCCATTGGAAGTGAAAAAGTTCATATTGTTCTTGTTACTTTTAATTTATCTCTGTTTTACGATTTCAGGAAATTATATTTTGTTCGTCTTTGGAAAATTGTCTTCCCACTGTCTTGGTTATTTATCGAAAACTGACATTCTGAGGTAGTTTAGTATACTTTTTTGTAATATATTTAAGTGTGGTATATTTTTTATATTAGTATTTGGAATGATAATAATTGATTGTCAATGCTATTTCTATTGGTACTATGTGTCTTTTAATAATGAGGCATAAGTTTGTTAGAAAAGAAAGTTGGCTATTGAGTGCGTTTAGTACTTGAGCTATAACAACCTCCTCAAAGCACTTGTTTTTTGTGAGTGTTTTGTTTTATCAGATGGCAACAGTGTTTCTGGAAACATTGAATTCAGTGCTTTTCATTTCTGCTGCGCTGTGCTGGTATTTATGTTAAAACAAGCAGCATTGCCCTGCGTTGCAAAAACAAAAGTTGCCGTCAAGCAACGCATGTTCAGCATTCAGGGTAAGGATAAAGTGATAGTTTCAGTCTTTGTATAACTATTTTTATGAGCTATGCCGCCCATAGTTGATTAAAAATGTGACTGCAGCACACACCCCACCACCCATCAACTTTTTCAGTATAATTTTTTGTATGATGGTACTAAAACTATTTTAGGATAATTTTTTAATTCCATTACTACAGTTTTTTTTTTTTCATCTTTTTTTGTTATTTAACCTTTTTATGTTTTAAAATTAAATATAATTACCATAAAGTTAAAGTACTGTACTCTTTTATTTGGTTTCATGACTCAAAAACCTCAGCAGAAGCTTTAAATTAACTTCAACGCATAATTGCTCTAAAAACCCTTAAGTTAGAAATGTATTCACCATTTTGGACACAATAAAATAGATCGGCAAATTGTGCAAGACGATTCATCTCCCTCTTTTTAAGGAAAAAGTTGGTTAATTTATTCGTGGCAGTATTAACACTTTATTTTGGATTAAAAAGAATTTGCTCTCAATGGCTTTGATAGAAAGTATATCATAAGTTAATTCAGTAAATTACACAGAACAATACCAAAGAGCGCACATCTCAAATTTGGTGTTTTGTACTTGATGAAATGAGCTAATAGCTCATAAGCGGCTCGTACCGGGGGGGGAGGGGAAGATCAGGTGCGATTGCCCCCTCACTTTCAAAAGTTTCCAAATTCAAATTTAGCCATTGATGGAAGAAATCATAAAATTGATTGATTCACGTGTTGAAAGATAGAAGAATCGACTTAACAAGTGTGTGTTTTATATTTTCCTCAAGTTGTCCTTACTAATATTATAAATGTGAAAGTAACTTTGTTTGTTACCTTTTCACACCTTAACTACCCAACCGATCATCATCAAATTTGCTGCAAACGTTGTCAGGGGTACCAGGGCAAACATAGAGTACTTTTCGTTTATATAAAAAAGCAATGCATGATTTTACAGTCGAGTCCCGACTTACGCGAGGGATGCGTTCCAAAACGCTTCGCGTAGTGGAAAAGGGTATGTGTAAAAACTTTCATAAACATACCCATACGATTAAAGACACTTGTAAACACCACCTCAAACTGTTAAAAACGATTTCTTAACTGTACATTACTGTTTCTTAAATAAAAAATTGAATTTTTATTTATTGTATTTAAAAAAAAGTTTTTAAACATAAAAAACTGCTACGATGCACAAAATCAATGATCAGTGGGAAAGGAAGACGTAAAATAAACCACTACGGTACGTCGTACATTATGTAGTAAGAAAAACAAATGCACTATAGTTGTTGAAACTTTTTCTTTTTCCTTCTATCTTCACAAACTTTAAATCAAACAGCGCCCTTAGTTGTCATATTTCATCAACTTCCCCATATAGAATGAAAAATATAAATGGAAAATGAGGAGTAGTTATTTGTATAAGCGATGTTTAGACTAGTACGGTGGGGGACTTCCGCTCTCAGTGATGCCAAAGGGTTGAAGGTCCATTCACGAAAAAAATGCGATTCCCTTCGGAAAATTTTTGTGCTGCGGGTGAAGAATTCGCGTTAGGAATAAAATTCTTTACTGGGGAAAAAATCACGTTATAGCCATTTTGGGTAAGTTGGATCCCAATGTAGCAGGAGTCGACTATATTCCAACTTTAAAGATAATCATAAATTTGAGTGTGTCTGATCGAAAAATGGTCGTATTTGTTCGATTTTTGCAGCATGTTAAAGCCCTTAAAATGTGGCACAGTGTAAACTTTTAGTTTGAGGGATAGTTAGAACAACACCTAATTCTTCGTTTGAAGTCAATTTCATGTTTTAAAACAAGGCTTATCTTCATTTTTAAAGTATTCTCCGCAGTTTCTGCTCATGGAATTACAGCAAGCTCAGCTTTAATTAGCATAAATAAAGTCAATTACAAGTTTTGAGGCTGTTGCCATTTTTTTCTAGAGTTTATACAAATAAAATTCTTGCGTTTGCTTTGAGACTTTTCCTGCAATCGAGAATTTAAAAATTTTCCCCTTTTGTTTATTTTTCCACTATCTACTTTTTTTTTACTGCGAGTACAAATGTTCATGTATTTTATTCCTAAGAATAAGGGGGAAATTACCATTCATTAATTTTGAATCTTACTATGAAAAAAAAATTAAAATCAAAAACATTTTTTTTTTTTTTTGAAAAACTCGAAGGTTGGTTGATAAAAAAAAGCTGAAAATTTGGCTAAATTATTTTTAATCGACACCAAAATGATCCATCAAGTGTGAGCCAAAAAAGCTGCAAGGGCAAATTTAACATAGAAATCCGGCCTTTAAATGAAAAAAAAAAAAACTAAATGTGCCTTCCACCTAACTTGCTCTTCTACCTGTGGTTTAACCCTTCACTAGCCGCCAATGTAATAGCAAAATTTAAAATCCAGTTGATAAGATTACAGTACTTGAAAAAAAAGCGTTTGTCATTTTTTGCATGTTGCATTTCCTTTTTCAATGTAGATACAGAAACTGGTTTATTAAAATGCGTAACAAACTTACAAAATTAACTGGGTGATAAATTTATTGTGACCTATAGTTACAACAGATTTGCTGTTGATATTATTATTGACCTAATTTAGATATAAATAGTACAATATATTTTTTCCTTATATACACTCACTTAAAATGCATATTACAATTTTTTTCCTTTAAACATAATTAAATGCTCCTAAAAACACATAGTCCCTTTTTTCCACTTTTATAAAAATTTTGATGCATCATTTATAAACACAAAAAATGACATAAAACATTCTTTGAGCGCAAATTCATCACTAAAAGGGAAACAAATGCCTCGAGATGTATTTAGATAGTAAGCATGTTAATAACCTATAAAAATGTCCATTGATTAATTTCTTGAGTAAACAATTTCTTTGTTGAAATGCCTTTTTTTTAAACATATTTTACTGTAATGCCTTTTTAATTCATTTACTGTACTAAGGATCTGTGTTTCAGTAAAGTGTTTGTTATTTAATAAGTTCAGATTAAAAGTTTGCTTGCTTTTCTTCCTTATGTACATTGCTATGTTGTATGTTATGCGTTTCAGTCCTCTATTGTAGCGTAATTTTGTGTCTGACAGATATATTTAATTGTTACTTACTGTACAATCCTTTAGCACTTGCGGTTTTAAAATTTATTTATGTATTTTTTTTTTTTTTGACAAAATAAAAAATATGGCAAAACTTAAGTCAAAACTTATGCAATCTTCCAAACATTTATTTTCCAAATCCCCCCACCCCTTTTTTTCCCCTTTTCACTTTCAAAAAAAAAAATAGCAACTTCCGCCTCTGAATTTATGGTCCTGCACTGATTTAATGTAGTAAATCCTGACTCCTATTTTAAAAATCCCTTTTACCCTCAAATTTCTGTCCCAAAATTTGTTCATGCAAGATTACCCTTATTTTATGCATAAGTGTCCAAATTTTACTCTTTTCATGTCAAAAACTGTGACATGAACCTTTTGTCATCATGATCAAATTTGTTGAAATTTTTGCCCTTTTTTTTTGCTATAATTTGCCGTTATGATTGGAATTTTCTATAAGCTAAAGATACCCCTGAGTTAGTTTATATGTTCAGTATAGTTCTGAATTTGACTTTATATATTTTAAGTTTTCTATTCAGAGCCCAATACAGACTGATTTTGCTACCGTTTTTCGGTACCTTCACAAAAATCTTGTTTTAAAATCGGTACTTTCACAAAAATCAAGTAATAAAATCAGTAACTCCACAAAAACATTGAAAATTTCACAAAAATTTGCATTTTAAAATATAAAATTTCTATCTCTGTTTAAAACAAAATTTACTTATAAAATAAAATTCTAAGCAGGTTTATATGAAGAATCGCTTAAATAGTAACCTTTTTGTAGTATTTTAACTATTTTTTAGCTGTTTCTCGCCAAAGTGTATTTGCAATATTATCGCAATCTTTTAACACCTGTTTCGGAGAACCGTTTTTCTCATAATTTCCTATATTGTACACAGTTCCATAGCCTATTAAGCTGGAATTACGATGGTAATTTTCGTACTTCTTAGGTTTTTAGCTCCCCCTGCCCTTCCCCAAAAACCGAAACCTGTTTAAAATAATACTAGATGACATTTACACCTTTGGAATCAAAATTTCACTTATTCTACTTCTCTTTTGCAAAAATTAGGATGCCTCTAAAAATTTACAAAAATAATGCTGATAAAAAAAAAAACTTTCGCAAAAATAGAATGATGCAAAACTTTCACAAAAATAGGTAACGGGAAAAAAATCCTGGATTGGCCCCTGTCTATATTAATGTGAAACTTTCTCTTTTTAGATAAGTCCTAACATTGCTGGGGCTGATGTCCGGAATCGCTGATAGAGGCGGAAGAAGCTACAGATTCCTGCAAACCTTGTGCTTGCGTGGAAAAGTTCTTTCTGCCATCGCGTACGACAGCGAAAGCTGCAGCATCCCCGATGATGATACCTCCGAAAATTGAACTATGGACGAAATTGAACCTTTTCTTTTTCTGTTTGTTGAAATTGAGAGTAAAATAGTGTCTTTTAAGATAAATAAATACCTATGTGCTGAACAGTAAAGTAAGAAAAAACAACGCCAAAAAAATCACAAATTGCCAATTACAGCAGACCCGTGTTTCGGCGTTACAAGGAACGCCTTTTTCAATGCAAAAAGTAATGAGCTTACGGATGAAAAGACATCCGACAAAAGCCAAGAGCCTTTTTGCATTGAAAAAGGCGTTCCCTGTAACGTCGAAACACGTGTCTGCTGTAATTGGCAATTTGTGCTTTTTTTGACGTTGTTTTTTCTTACTTTATTGTCTTTCAATCTGTTTTTTGTCATCATTTTTATTACACACACATTAATAAAGTAAAGAGCTCTAGCGTCTCATCTGAGTCATTGAGAAATGTGATGTGAACAGATTTTCAAATGGAGCCTTAAACTTGATGCGATTAATTTCTTTTTATGGGTTTTTTAAGATACTAGGGGGCTCTGCCCCATGCTCGCTAACAGTCACCAACCCCCAAAGATTGCTTTACAATCTTATTTGATTCGCAAAGATTTAAATCGTCAATTAGAAAGAAGATTAAAAATGCATTATGGGCTCCTTTTTGAATTAAAAAGCACCCCTTCATGGTTTCAAAATACCTTGTACCAACTTGCAGAGCCGTAAGGATTAAGGGGCTCCTCAGCATTGCAAAACTGCGATTTGTATGTTTGAAAAATCGTTTCATATTCGTGGTCTCTGGTAATAAATTTTGCTCTATATATCGGGGCTTGAATTGAGTTGAGCCTAAGATTTTCCGTTAAAATCGAAACCCTTAAATACGTAACTATGGCAACGTCAAATAAAACAACAATAATTTTAATTTTGATGATATTATTCAAACTTTATTTTAACGGCTTGTAACTTTTTTCCTTTGGAGATGGAAGCTTAGTTTTTCTACCATAGGTCAAATTAGATCTGGAGTTAAAAAGGCCGCTCTTTTTAGTGGTGTCAAAAACAAAACTGTGGGACAATTCCTTCGCTTTTTACAGATAGATTTAATGAAGAAAGTAGGAAATAAATTTTTGCTAAGCCAAAAAAAGTTAGAGCTAAAAATGCTAATAACTCCTGCCGTATTTAGGTTGGAGCATTGAGACAAATTGAGTAGAATGAGGAAAATTTTACCCTTTCCAATGTTATATGAAATTAATATGTTTAAGTAATTTTTCACCTTTTCAATAGGCAATTTACGCGAAATTTGAGCTTAAAAAATTAATTTAAAAAAAATAATTCGAATTTTAAAAAACAAAACCCCAGTGCGCACTCCCGGGGCCCGAAGTAGTTTTGTACAAATTTTCAAGGCTATTGGGTCTCCTGGATGCAGGCCTGCCACAGACTTCCTTCCAGAATTTCTTTGAAACCCTACTTTTATCTCTACATAGTATAATATGACGTGTCCAAAAAGCGTCTGTTTGTTTAAAGGCGCAAAACTCGAGTACAGATTTCACAGTATTTTTTTTTTCAGTACAGGAAAGATTTGCAGACCAGTTTGAAAAAACTTCGATGAGTAGTTCTTTTTTGGTCCCAGATTCGACTCCAGTATGGAGTATATAGTTGATATGTATCCAAAGTCAACTAAGTTAAATGTTTTTGTTTTTATAAGGTTTAAAATCTCACTCTCTCCCCCCCCCCCCCCCCGAACCAAAATAGATCAGTGGTTAGGGCGTTTGGGGACCAAGTGGAAGGTCCCAGGCTAGTCTCCAGTGTGGACCAATATCAATTTAAGTTTTTTTTTTCACAATTCTTAACATTTTTAGCCCCATTTTTTTCTGAATAGTATTAATTCATGCGAGAGAAATTTTTTATGTTTACTCAATGATGCTACCTTTAGATTTTATAGTGCTTAAATCAATATATTCTAAGGTGAATTTTTCGTTATTATGTTTTAGATTTTCACAACCAGAACCGAAATAAATCGGTGGTTACGGCTTTTGGCTACCAAGGGGAAGGTCGCGAGTTCGATACTAGTGAGGACTAATAATCAGTGTAATTTTTTTTCTCACAATTTTAGATATACACTACTGGCCATTAAAATTGCTACACCAAGAAGGCGACATAGTACAGACATGAAATTTAAACGACAGGAAGATGATGTGATATGCAAATGATTAGCTTTTCAGCGCATTTAGACAGCGCACGCGCCCGCAGCGACACCTACAATGTGTTTAAATAAGGAAATTGTACATTTTCCCACGTGTTAATTCAGTTTGAACGTTGCTGCGTGTTGGAAAATTGTTGTGATGCCTCGTGTAAGAAGGAGAAATGCGTACCAGCACGTTTCTGACTTTGATAAAGGTCGAATTGTAGCCTACCGGGATTGCGGTTTATCTTATCGCAGTATTGCTGCTCGCGTCGGTCGAGATCCAATGACTGTTAGCAGAATATGGAATCGATGGGTTCAGGACGGTAATACGGAACGCCGTGCGGGATCTCAAAGGCCACCTATCACTAGCAGCCGAGAAGACAGGCATATTATCCGCATGGCTTTAATGGATCGTGCAACCACGTCACGAGCCGTGAGTCAAGAAACGGGCTCGTTTGGAAGACAACAAGTGTCTGCACGAACAGTTCGAAGACGTTTGCAGCAGCATGGACTCTCAGCTCGGAGACCATGGCTGCGGCTTCCCTTGACGCTGCGTCATAGACAGGAGCGCCTTCAATGGTGTGATCAACGACGAGCCTGGGCGCACGAATAGCGAGACGTCATCTTTTCAGATGAATCCAGGTTCTGTGTACAGCATTATGATGGTCGCATCCGTGTTTGGCGGCATCGTGGTGAACGCACACTTGCAGCGTGCATTCGTCATCGTCATACTGGCCCATCACCTGGCGTGATGGTATGGGGCGCCATTGGATACACGTCTCGGTCACCTCTTGTTCGCATTGACGGCACTTTGAACAGTGCACGTTACATTTTTGATGTTTTACGACCCGTGGCTCTACCCTTTATTCGAGCCCTGCGAAACCCTACGTTTCAGCAGGATAATGCCCGACCGCATGTTGCCCGTATTGTACGGACCTTCCTTGATACGGAACATGTTCGGCTGTTGCCCTGGCCAGCACGTTCTCCAGATCTTTCACCAATCGAAAACGTCTGGTCAATGGTTGCGGAGCGACTGGCTCGTCACCAAACGCCAGTCACTACGGTTGATGAACTGTGGCATGGTGTTGAAGCTGCATGGGCATCTGTACCTGTACATGCAATCCAATCTCTGTTTGACTCAATGCCCAGGCGTATAACTGCTGTTATTACTGCCAGAGGTGGTTGTTCTGGGTACTGATTTCTCAGGATCTATCCACCCAAATTTCTTGAAAATTTAATCATTTTTTATTTCTAACATAATATATGTGTCCAATAAATATCATTTTGTTATCTGCATTTCCTCCTGGTGTAGCAATTTTAATGGCCAGTAGTGTATTTTAGCCCCATTTTTTTCGAATAAAGTTAATTTATGCAGGAAAAAATATTCTATGTTGACTCACAATGATGCTAATTTCTAAATTTTATAGTGTTAAAATCAATATCCAATATATAAAGTGAATTTTTGTTTTTATAAAGTTCAAGAATTCGACCACCGGAACCGAAATAGTTCGGTGGTTAGAATATTCGGCTACCAAGCGGTAGATCCCGGGGTCGGTTCTCTTGTGAGCCAATATCATAATTTTCTTTTCACAATTTCAAACATTTTATTACCCCCATTTTTTCTGAATAGTAATAATTTTTTAGAAAAGAAAATTCTATGTTGACTCAATCGTGCTACCACCACATTTTATAGTGCTTAAATCAATATCAACTAAGGTTAATTTTTGTTATTATAATGTTTGAGATCTCGTCCTCCAGAACCAAAACTGATCGGTGGTTAGGGGGTTTGGCTGCCAAGCTGAAGGTCCTGGGTTCGATTCCAGTGGGGACCAACAATCATCATAATTTTATTTCTCGCAATTTCAGATATTTTTTCCCGAATAATATTAATTTATTGCAGGAAAGAATATTCTATGTTGACTCACAATGATGCCAATTTCCAAATTTTATAGTGTTTAAAATCAATAGCAACTAAAGTGAATTTTTGTTTTTATACAGTTCAAGATTTCGACCACTGGAACCGAATAGATCAGTGGTTAGGGTGTTTGGCTAGCAAGAGGAAGGTCCCGGGTTTGATTTCCGTGTGGACTAATATCATCATTATTTTCTTTTCACATTTCCAAATAATTTTTTATTCCCATTTTTTTCGAATAGTATTAATTTATGCAGGAAAGAAAATTTCTATGTTGACTCGATGTTACCTTTAGATTTTACAGTGCTTAAACCAATATGAACTAAGATGAACTTTTTGTTTTTATAAGGTTTAAGATCTCACCCCCCCCCCCCTCACACAAAGAACCGAAAGAGCTCAATGGTTAGGGCGTTTGGCGACCGAGTTAAAGTTCCTAGGTTCGATTCCAGTATTGACCAATAATCATAAAAAAAAAATCATAACTCCAAATATTTTTAGTCTTGTTTTTTCCAAATAAAATTAATTAATGCAGGAGAGAATCTTCTATGTTTCTCAAATGACGCTAATTCCAGATTTTATAGTGCTTAAATCAATATAAACTAAGGTGAATTTTTTGTTATTATAATGTTTTATCAGACTGGTTTTCAATTTATTTAGTCAGCAAAGGCTTTGTCTAGTGGTTGCAGGGCATGACTTACTTTTGACGGTAGGCAAATGATAATCAATAGCACGATTTACAGTGTAACAATATGTCAGATGGCTTGAGAAAAGTTTGAACCATTCTTCAAAGATTGTCTTCTATCCAACCAGGTTTAATGCAACCATAAGAAACTCCATAACATAAGGATTTTAGAATATAAAACTTTCGATAAAATGAACAACTTACTTCAAAGAAAAACTTTTAATTAGAAAAAATATCAATTCCACAGCCTAATCATTAAGCCTAATATTTTACACATTCCACCCCCACTTCAAATTTTTTAACATATTTCTTAAAATGTATGGGATTTTTCTTTTCTGTTTCTTTCAGTTGACAAAGGAGATTTCCTTGAATGAAAATAATAGAAATAGAATGCTATCTAAATTCAAACAAAATGCTGGAAACAAAGATATCCATTAATTTTGAATTTTCGCAGTGCAACTTTCAAGAAGCAAGCCACTAAACTGACTGTTTCGATTCTGTTTTTTTCTTGAACCAAAATCAAGTCAAATTATTGTAAATAATAGAGACGTACGGAGTAGCACTTTGGCCGAGTACTCGGCCCTTCACTGCTCGGGCGAGTTCCAATTATGTTTAAAGAAGAACCACGACCCAATAGACCTCCATATCCAAATAATAGTTATTAAAACAAAATTCCAGGTGAAATTTAATTACGCATTATTGAAAAGATTTTGTTTGTGTCAACAATTTTACAAATAAGTTCTTTTTTAAACTAAAGTTAAACAAATACATGAAAGGTGTAATTAATCAAGTTGGAATTAAAACAAATTATATCAATCTATACTTCTAGTCTGCTAAACGTAAATAATTTTTAAAAGCAAATGGAACAACGTTGAAAGCACAAATGTGCAAGAGCACTGCAGACATGTTTCTTCATTACAAGGAATATCTTTTTCAGTGCACAAAATGTGAGCTAATGAATGTAAAAAAATTCGGCATTTTTAAGATGTCTTTAAATCTACAAGCTCACATTTTGTGCATTGAAAAAAGTATTTCTTGTAATGCCAAAACACGTGTCTGCAGTGTTCCTGCACATTTGTGCCTTTAACGTTGTTTTATTTTTTAAGAAAAGGTATTTTTATGTTTCAAAAATCCACTTAATAATATAAAAAAGCATACCAAACTTCATTATTCTCAAAATTTGAATTTGACTTTTAAGTTTGAATTGTAAATGATTGCAGCGTATTATATGCTTGCACTTTTTAAATAATTGTAAAATCTGCTTTAAACAATATTCATTTTTTTACAACTACTCGGTATTGGCCGAGTACCGAGTAGTTACCGTGTACTCGGTACGTCTCTGAGTTATTCAAAAAAAATTTTTTTTTCTTCTAATAAGAACATTTATGTTATTTACTAAAGATGAATAAACTACCTATTACACCCCCACCTGACCCTATATATTGATAATAAGAGCGATGTTTGAAAACATTCATGTTTTTTTGGTCTATGTATCTGTATCAACACCATCGATGTCCCACCTGTAATTAGCACCCATATAATAGTTATTAATAGGCATGTGGTTGAAAACATTTAACAAGTCATTTCCCGAAACTTTTCATCATTAATAGGGTTTACATATACTCACAAAAATTAAACATGTTAGGTATTACATAGGCAAGTGTTGCTAACATACTGTAGCATACATCAAGCTTAAAAAAAATAAATTCACTATTACTTTTGCAGAAAAAACAATCATTAGCTTCTTATTTACTTTTACACTTAAGTTTTAATTACATTTACAGAAAAATAAAAATAATAATAGTAAAAAGGCTGAATGCTCTATGTTTATTAAAGAATATTGCAGCTGCAGCAGAAAAGTGTGCAATATAAGAGAGTGGGCTGAACTAAACAAAGTTTTTGTAATTACTTAAAAACCTAAAACTCAGCAATAACGAAGCAAGTATACATTATGTTATTTTATTACAAAGAATTATCACACAGAAAAAAGCCCATTTATATAAAAAAAACCTCCATAACATCGTTATTACAGAAAATGTTACAAAAATATTAATTGAAACTGTATCCAATCACATTATTTGAATTTCAGAGCTTCTCAGTAACAACAAGTCACATCACACTTCATCCAACTGAAACAGAAAATGAATAATCAGAATAGCAAACATTTTAGAAACAGGAAAAAAAAAATATATGCTTTAATAAAATTTCCAATGCTACATTTACATTTTTTAAAAATATGCTAGTAGAGGCTTTTTCAAAATGAACAAATTGGAAATTTGCTTTGAAAATTACAGTATATAAAGAAAGAACATTGTATTTTATAATAAAACTTGCATTGAAATAGTATTTTTGGCAACTTTCGCTTTACAAATAAGTGGATTTTATTGATTTTATGGGACAAAGCGAGAAATATTTTCTATGATTATAAAAAATGTTTTTAATCAAATGATACACTAAAGTTGGCCTTCTACGCCTATGGACCCAGGTTTTGGCTGGCCTGAGGTAGCCAGTCGGTGGATTTTCGAGATGCAGAAAATCATCAGCGCTCATGTCGTATGATTATGCAGCACGTAAAAGATCCCTAGGGTATTTGTTTGGCTTAAAATTCCCAAGGCAAAATTAAATTCCTAGTGCGATTTCGCATCAAATCCCAGGTGCCTCCATCTGGTGGGAACTGGGCATCAAAAAACTACTGTGTCATGCATCCGTGCCTTAATGGTGACACATGAAAGACTGATGCATTGTTGGGGAGCGCACTAGGTCTGGTTGTGGCCCAGACGATTCTTGAGGTGGGTCTCTTGTACAGCCCCATTGGAAACAAAAAAATAAATATTGAAGAGTTTTAATTAATGAACATTTGATGCTATTCTCCGAAATGTTCATTTAAAAAATATTTTGCTTAAAAAAATGTTAATATAAACCAATGACATAAAAAACTTCCTTATGTAATAGTTGGTAGGGTTAAGAAAGGAAATTCACAATATTTATCGAGACAAGTACTTTCAGTACTTGTCTCGATAGTAAATATTTAAAAAGTAATATTCAGTAAATATTTAAAAAGATTAATTTTTTAATGGTTTTTGTTTTACATGATACTTGAACAAAAATTATTTTTTAAATCATAGACAGGGGTGGAAAATCAAAAATTCATTTCTTTATCAGCAAAAATGCCAATTTTTTATCAGAAAGAACAGTTTTGTATCAGATTGATCAGTTTTGTATCAGGTGAATTCATGGTTTCGTTACAAAATTTTTAATTCTGAACACTGTCACTACACAGTTTGAAGCAAATACAAAACATTTGTAGCAAAAAAAAAAAAACATAAGTAATTCTTAAAGTTTCATTTGGTAGCAATATTGTAATCTGGTAAAGTGCAAAAACTACTTTCGATTAATCATAATACATACCTAACTAGAATCTTAATTTAGTTCTGTGGTTATTTGCTAAAGTTGATAGGGTCATTCTACAAAAAACGCCTTTTTTTACGTCCAGGGTGGTTAATTTCAAAAATATTTATTTTTAAGCAATTTTTTATAAGATTTAGAGAAGTATAACAAATTTTGAAAATGATCAATACAAATTAATGATGTTATGAAAATTTTTAAATGTTTTTTTCACTGAACGGAAGGATACATGTCTCAACACATCTCTTCCCACGCACTTTTTCATTTATTTACTCAATACAAAAAGTATAACAGATTTAATAGTGAAATACAAATCATTTGATATTTTTTTGATAGGTTAAAAGCATTATGTTGCAAAATAAAGAAATATATAGCATTCATAATCTTTAGAAACACTGTCACAGTCTTTCTTGTATCCTCCCGTTCAGGATTTAACTAAACAATAGAATTTCCTATGGACGGCAATACTGGCAGCTCATTACAGAGGTTTAGAATCACAAGTTAGCCCTTTTCAGCTCTGGGTCTTCATAGTGAAGCTAAAGAAATTAGTGTGAAAGAATTTCAGCATTATTCTCTTTGAAGTCAAATAGGTCCTTACCTTTTCAACTCAAGAACTAGGATACAAAGGAAAGAATTGTTTCTGTACAAAAAAAAAATATAGTTAAAAATCACTTTTTCTTAAAGTAAATTACATAAGTATTTGTACCCTCCAATTCTGTATGATATTCTGTATCACAGATGTAATGGAGGATATACAATGAGAAATGGAGCATACAACTTTCTTTAAATCCATTTTAAGAAAGATGTGTACTTTTTAATCAGTTCAAATCTTTTTCCTTATACAAGATGTAATGTTTATTTATATGAAAAGTTTAAAAATAACATTTTAAATATATATTTACTCTATCTTACCCTTCGTTCACACCCAAAATTTTAGCTACAAAAGAAAGTTATAAAATAATCAATCAAGAATGTGACTAACTATGTGAGAGTATAAAGGTGCCTAAAAGGAACAATATAAAGTAACTTTTGAAAAAATGAAGATTTTTTTTTTTCATGAATTCCAACTTCAAAAACCTACGTTTTTTGTATAATGACCCATAGGTCAAATTTGACTATGTTCTACATTACCAATCATGATATGTGTTTAGAGTGGTATTTTTCTACACCACAATTTGTTAAGCTGGAAAAATATGAACTACCAAACATGATATAATAAAAACTTTCATATAATTGTACACCAAAATTTGATAACTCTACATATCATGTTTTGTTTTTACTCTTGAAATGATGACAAATTTGAAATATTAACTTTTGGCAAACAGCCACAGAGTTATTTCTTAGCAGTTGTTGCAAACATTTGTCATAGATTTATGTATAGCATTACATGACACAAACAATGACTAAAGCATTTCAATTTAAAAATGCCTTTTGTATGTTTATTACATACAAAGCTAAAGAGAGAGAAAAAGCCCTTCAAAAAACATATTTATAAGCAGCTTCTAATTATTACAAAAAACAGAAGGGAGAGGGGGAGGAGATGCTAGTATAAAGATTCTCTTTTACTTTGGTTATTTTTTTTTTTTTTTTTGTAATTGATTAGTTGATTTGAAAAGCTAAGTTCTTGGGTGCAAAAAGCATTTCTTCAACAGAAAGATTTGAAAAGAAAAGTTAAAAAAATCCCACAAGAATTAGAGATTTATCTAGAAGAAATAAAAGTTTTTATAACTCAACATGTCCGTGAATTAAATTTAGAAACCATTACATCAGTAAGTTAGTAATCCAACGTTGTGAAGCACAAAAATTGCAAAATTATTGCAGACACGTGTTTCGGTGTTACAAGGAACACCTTTTTCAATGCTAAGAAGTGTGAGCTTCTGGATGAAAAGTCATCCGAGAAAAGCGACATGGTGGAACAGGAGATAGTATAAATATCAAAAAAAAAAAAAAAAAAAAAGAAATTAAACAATATTATGCCTCCAGGTGTCATTTTATCTTTTTTTGTTTTTGTTTAATTTCTATTTTTTGATAGTTATACTATCTCCTATTCCACCGTGTTGCTTTTCTCGGATGACTTTTCATCCAGAAGCTCACACTTCTTAGCATTGAAAAAGGTGTTCCTTGTAACACCGAAACACGTGTCTGCAGTAATTTTGCAATTTTTGTGCTTCACAACGTTGGTTCACACGTACATAACCAAATTTATAGACCCTGTTTAAATTTTCTAGTCTTGTATCAATATCTGAAATTTTACTTTTAATACTAGCAAAAATAAAAAATAAATAGATAAAAGTTCCTGAAGCTTTAAAGACTACTTCAGTACTTAGAACTTTGAAGATTTTAAAAATCCTTTAAAAAAAGCTAAAAGTTTTAAAATTTAAATTAACAACCACTGAAGAAATTACTTATCAACTGTTGTAAATCAAAGTAATAACAGTATAGAGGGCGCTGACTGGTCCCGATCTCTGATGTGCGTAATTGCGATTGTAGAATAGAACTTTGTGTTGTTAAGTGTAAATGTGTTGTTATTGTTGTTTGAAAATAAATATGTGGTTTTAGAAATGGTGTAAATATTCACTTAAAAGGTAACGAGGCAATTTTGTAGTGGATTAGACAAGAACTGGATGAATAGTCCAAAATAATATCAACATTTATATGAAATGAGAGATCATTGATTTTTTCAGGCTAACATTACTAATCTTTATTAAGCAGCTCATTTTCAGGAGTAACATTTCATTGGCTGAACAAAATTTAAAAAAAAGAAAGGATGTGGACTCTATGTTACTGTTAAGTATGACGATTTACACATTACCTGCCGTGACTATATATATTTCACATATATCACTCAATGTCGATGTGTCACTTTTGATTAGTTCGAATTTCACCAGGAACCAGAGAAAATTTTATTACTTAACATCGGTAGTACCCGATAGATAATGTATTAAATAAACTATGTTTTGTTTTGTAATTTAAATGTAATAGATGCAGGTATGAATGGCAGCAAGTAGATAATGTGCAAAATAAACTAGTTTTTTCAAAAATATTTTAAAAGAAATGGATGCTTTTATGCGCGGCAGATAATACTGCTTAAATGCAGTATTTAAAAAAAATAAATTTTAATACTTTTATGAACTCTTAAGACACTTTTTTCATTTATAATAATTCAGTTATAAGTAGGAAAATGTGGGACAAAGTGAAAGTTAAGATAATTTTTTACTTTTTCAAAATGAACAAATTGGAAATACGTGCTGAAAATTAGGGTGCATGAAGAACAATGTATTTGAAAACAGAACCTGCATTGAAACATTTTTTATTGTTAGCAATAAATTTGTACCTTCGAAAAAAGGTGGAAATTTTTCACTTTTTTTTATTGGGCAAAGTGAAAAGCAATATTTTTTCTACTGAAATATTTTCTATTTGATTATTAAACATATAATTAATTAAATAAATGAGTAAAATTAAAGAAAAGAATTAATGAAAAGGAAATGTGAAACAATAAACGAATAAATAAGTTATTAAATGAGAAAAAGTAAATGAAGGAATAAAATTGTGACTTAAGAAAAAAATAAGAAAATGAATGAATTGATAAGGAAATTATTAAATGAAGGATGGTGAAGGACATAACTAATGAATGAATATCTAAGTGATTTGATAAAGGATTGTATAAGTAAATGAAACAAACTTTTCACTTTGCCCATAGGCTTTGTCCGCATGCATTTGACTAACTGTACAAAGCATTTAAAATATAAATGAGCATAATATTAAGCAAATAAATACTACACCAAATATTGGTAGGTGTAAATTAATATTTAAAATGTTAATAATAAGAACTTTCTCATTTTATAATGACAAAGTTAATTTTTGACTTATAACAAAATATTGCAATATGAGTATCAATTTTTGATAAATGGCTTGTATTATCATATTCTTTGATTTTCAGAGGTTTTTTTTTTTTTTGACTGGAGTAGACTACATACATTAGTACATAGTTAAAATATTACTAGATAGAGGAGCTAAAAGCAGATTTCCCATTCCACTTTGACCTGCTATTTCACTTTTCCCCACATTCCCCAACACCTTAATTTTATTCCAAAACAAGAAATAATTATAAAATAAGAAATAAAATAAGCCAATTTAAGTTGACATAGGTGAAAATTACTTCTACTTTTCAAAATCGTTGGAAAATTTACAGGATGCAAAAGGATTGAAACTTAAAGCACAGCACGCAAGTTTTGGCAAATATAAACAATTCTTTACCCCCTTTTTTACTTATTTGCTTCTTATTACCTTTGAATGACAAAAAGTAACTCAAAGGCTTTTTTTTTCTTGTTGTGAATGTTTTTGGGAAATAAAATCGCATTTTTGGCGCAAAAATCGCGAATTTGGCCATTTTGTATCAGGTTGTATCAGAATTTGTAAACTGGCACAGTTTGACACAGATTATCCAACCCTGCATATACTAAAGAGCAATAAGTTGATGATTAAATACATGCACTGATATTTTAAAACTTGTGTAATTTATTTTTTAAATTCATAGTTTTAATATATACGTTCTATAACTGCAATAAACAGAAACTAGAGTAGCTTGACAATTTTTAGAAACAATTTACCTAAAGTAGTTTGGTGGTAATTTAGTTTTATATCGTGATATGACACCATGGTCATGAGAAGAAAACCTTCGCAAAGATGTAAAAGACTTTTACATGATAAACTTACAAGTGATAAAACTAGTAAGTCAATAAAAAACAGGGTTAGGTTGCTTAAAAACCTAAAAAGCATATGCTTTTTGATTAAAAATAAATATGTTTTTAAAATGATATTTATCTTTTAGAACAAAGCCTAATGACAATGGAAAAAAAGAGTTGGTTTCAAAATTGTGAAAATACATTTATAATTGGCTCTTACTTTGAGTCAAGATGCCTTTAGTTCTTTACCAACTTCAAAGATTTAGGAATGATACAACTTAACATCCTTTTAATCTTTCAAATAAGTTCATTCAACTTCGGCTCTTTGTGTAACAGCTAAAAAAATAAAGACCATTGATTATTCTTTCAGAAAGGAAATACATCGAACAAAACCTCAGTATGGCTACGTCAATAAAATAATGCTTTTTTGCTGAAAATAAAAAGATGTAAGCAATGTTATTGAAATACGAAAATTGCAAATCACTGCATACATGTGTTTCAGGGTTACAAGGAATCATTTTAACAATACAGAAGAATATCTCTTATCAGATGCTTGTTCATCCAGTAGTCTTGAACATTGAAAAGAGGGACATTGTTTTCATCTTTTAACTTTGAGGTTTGTAAATAAATATTGCATGATAAAATAATTATACAGTGGGGTCTCTGTTTAACAACGCTTTATTTAACGATTTTCTCTATTTAACGACGGCTTTTCCCGGTCCCAGATGGTTCACTATAGTGTTAAAAGCATTCTAGTTAAGGATGCTTTCTACTTAAGGAAGATTTTTTTGTGGTTCCTTGAAAGTCGTTAAACAGAGAGCCAACTGTATAGTTAGAAATTGGCACAGATGAAAATGTTACATAAATGAACTAAAATACAAGTTTTTCAAGTGATTATTGAGAAGAACATGAGGGAAGAAAACATTGCATGAGTTCAGAATCTGTTGCTCATAGCTGCAAAGGAAAACTCACTTTTTAAATTCTACTTTCTGTTAAAAGCTATGAGCAGCAGTACACAGGGGAGTCTCTCTACACAAATTTTTAAGCTGTTTTATTTCTTATGAAATTCAGCTTGAAAGATATAGACTAATTATTGAGAATAGAATCACATCTTTAGTTTTAGTATCATTTACGCAAAAAAGTTGCCATGAAATAACATCTATTAACTAGCATTGATGTTTCAATCTTTTGTATTTTAAATTACATCAGGTCTTTCCACCCTTCGTATCATTTAGAGACGTACCGAGTAGCACTTTGGCCGAGTACCGAGTACCAATTATGTTTTAAGAAGAACCACCGACACACATGTGATGAATTTTGAACTTATTGGAATAGCAGTATAGACCTCCTTGTCCATATAATAGTTTTTAAAACTGAATTCCTGATAAAATTCAATTACGCATTATATAAACAATTTTGTTTGAGTCAAAAATTTTACAAAAAAAATTTTTTTTTAATTAAAAATAAATAAATAAAAGGTATGATTAATCAAGTTGGAATTAAAACAAATTACAGTAAAATCCCTCTAATGCGGACATTAAAGGGACAATTTTTTTGTCCGCAATAGAGAGGTGTCCGCAGGATAGCGGTTTAATAACGTTATTTGTATTGGAACTGGGGAATTAAAAATTGTCAGCATAAGAGGGGTTAGGAGGGGTTTCACTGTATACCAATCAATTATAGTTTTAGTCCGCCAATCATAAATAATTTTTTTAATACAACAAAGTGCAGGAACACTGCAGACACATGTTTCTGACCCCCCCCCCCCCTTTCCAATACAAGGAACGTCTTTTTCAGTGCATAACATGTGAGCTAAAGAATGTAAAGACATTCGACAAAAAAATACAACTTTTGTCGGATGCCTTTAAATCCACGAGCTCCCATTTTGTGCATTGAAAAAGGAATTCCTTGTAACGCCAAAACACATGTCTGCAGTGTTCCTGCACTGTGCTTTTAACGTTGTTTTATTTCCTTTTATTTTTTAAGCAAAGGTATTTTTATATTTTTTATAACTAATTTTTGTTTGTAGCAAAAATCCATTTTTAATATAAAAATTCCATATTTTCTATACTTAACTTTTTTGCAGAATTTTTAATAAATAAGTTTTATTAACTTTGGGGACATTAAAATAAAGATTTATTCCATTGAAGCATTACAAACTTCATTATTCTCAAAATTTAAATTTGACTTATAAATTTTAATTGTAAATGATTGCAGAATATAATGCTTGCTCTTGTTTTTTATAAATTTTATTACTGCTTTGGACAATCTTTAATTTTTTGCAACTACTCGGTATTGGCCGAGTATCTGATCAGAATTTGGCCGAGTACCGAGTACTTGGAAAATTGGCCGAGTAGTTACCGAGTACTCGGTACGTCTCTAGTATCATTTAATTTAAAAATGTGCTTTAATGATTCAGGATCATTGTATTATAGGGTCATTCCTCCAAAATGTCAACCTGTGGCCCAAAATTTCAAACTCAATCAATATTAATGTCTTACACATCATTTTAGAGATAATTTTTAATTTTCTAATACTGTAAAAGGTTTTTACAAGATGGCTTCCATGCGTAGAATAATTACTGCTTGAAGATCTTTAACAACAATATGTAAATTTTAACTATAAAGCATTCAAGAAAAGCGACCTGTAATTTTTTAAGCATACAATTGATGTAAATATTTTTTTTTTCAAATTATCAAATTTTGATGACATTTTTGTAAATTTTTTCAGTTTTTATGCAATGATGGCCACTTTCAAGGCGCGAGCGACACCTCAAGATATGTTTCGCAGTCGAAATCCTATGGCAGGGGTAGAAGTGGTCAACTTCTAATACATAGGACATTTTCCACCAAAAATATAGGACAAATATAGGACATGTTTTAAGAATAATACTGATATGAAAAAATTAACAATACATAGTATATATAATCTAGATATTCTTGCATAAATTATTATCAATGCTTTCAATTAATCATACTGCATACAGTTAAAAAAACCCAAATAAAAGTTATAACTTTTACTTAGAATGAGTCTGCAGTTTTTGAATGAATAGCTTCAGAAAAAAAAAAGTTTATGCATATATATATATTTACGTCTGAGGGCATTTTCTATGTCTTGACTGCCTACATTAATCAGACTGTGCAAAACCAATTTTTTCTCTAAGTTTCACTATTTTTCATTTTCTTTTTTTTTTTTTTTTTGTGAAGGTACATGAACCTTTTCTTTTGCCTCTGATTGTTATGCATCTCTACAAGAATTTCCCATTTCTTTATGAATTTTGTATTTAGTACCTATGATAAAACATGTTAAATTGGAACTCTTTCCTTGGTAATGCATGCATAATTTATTGCTTTCCCAATTGCAGTACCTTAATCAACCTTAAAACTCTTATTATAGAGTCAATGCTTTAAGATGATCTTTCTTAGGTCAGTATCTTTTTGTTTGCGAGAAAAACCTCTTTCAACTGATGCTACATCTTATGATAGGTGCTAAAGACTTTCACTACTAAAAAACCTAAGTATTTGCATCTAGAAAGCTGATCAATTTTTATCATTACAAAGTATTTTTCCAAAATGAATTAATTTACATCCAAATAACATCCAATCCCCATTCTTTAAAATTCTTAACAAGATAGTGACATATTCAATGGAAGGATCATGTAAAAATTTTATTTCTTTTTTTAAATTTCTAAAGAGCCTTTTTTTAATAACCAATTCTACTAAAAATATTGTGTTCAAATAATGTAAAATTCTGATTTTAGTAAGAAGTTCAAATTTTGAATCCAGGCAAGGTTAATTTATCTTTTTTATTTTATTTATTTTTATTTACTTATTTTTTTTATTTTTATTGGGTTTTTTTTGGCATTATTACCTACATTTAAATATTTCAAATAGACTCTTTTTTTTAACATTAATAGCGGCTGAATCTTCCTACATTTTGCTGTTAGTGAAAATTCATTGGCAAAGTGCTTCATCAATAGTTTGGAGAGCTTGTCATAAAATATAGACCATTGAAGCTTTCTCTTAAAATAAATTGAAAATTTTGTCAAAAATACTCTACAAAATTTAAAGAGACAGGTGCTGGCAGAGATTCCAAAAGAAAGAAAAAATTTTTTTTTGTAAACAAGCAACTTGTTTTTAAGCAGTCTTGAATTAGCGAATCAAGTGACCAAAAGGCTTTTCAATGGTAATTTTCTATAATTTTTTATAACAAACTATCAAAATACAGCAAATATAGAACAATTTCAAAAATATAGGAAATATAGGACACTTTTGATGCTTTTTTTTTGAAAATATAGGATATATAGGACTACTTCTACCCCTGCTATTGCATGACAAAATGTCTCTACAAAAGGCAGCACGATAGTTTAGTGTTTATCAGATTTTGATTTTTTTTTCACTCCACCCTAGTGCACAGCCATAATACTGTTTGTTTTCCTTAACTAAGACCTTGCGCCGTTTTGCGCAAGCGTTAGGTCTTCTCTGACTTTATCAAAATAGGGAGGGAAACCTGTTTCAGCAGTTCTTCCAATGTAGCGCCAAAAAAGACGGACACAGCGAATGCCAGCGGAAAGTGCCCATCTTCAACCTTTCGCCCCTTTTTGAAATGGAATCTGTCCTTTGTGGTAGTCTTTGCTTTCGAGAACGGACAGTACATTTCCTTTTTATTTGACCAACTATTTTTATTCAACTAGGCATTTTTAATCTATATTGAAATTGTTACATCACTTATAATTTTATGAAAATAATTTTAAAAAAGATCTATCTTATAATTACACATTGTATCAATAAAATATCTAAATATAATATAGATATATAGCATATTCCTTTTGTATATTTTTAGTAAAAAATGAATAACACTCATATGATTAATGAAAAAATATCAGATATATATAGCGATGCATATCATGATATATATTGACTGAAATATATCAGCAAACCCTGTCCACAACACATGGTAGTATTTTTGCTCTTTTATAACTGCTATGAAATGAATAACTTTAAAATATATTTAGTCTGCTCGGTCATGCTAGTTTTTGAAATTTACTTTCAATAATTCAAAATTGCATCACATACATTAGAAGAATTAGCATAAAAAGACAAAATTAAGAACTAAAAACCTTACATGATTTCACAGACATACACATGGGTTGAATATTTTTATACAGAGCAGTAAAAAACAGCAATAATAGGCACAGCTTACCTTCAGAAAAAAACGTAAGATCACCATTTTTTTGTCATTTCTTGAAAGTCTCAATCAGGATTGATAGTTCTTATCTATATAATTAAATAAAAATGTTTATATCAGGATTGGTGAATTTGACATTATTATTTGGTTTTTAATCATGATGTAAAAAACATATTTTTCACATAATTCGTACAACTGTCAAAAGTTTAATACCACCCAAGCTGTAAAACATTTTTTAAACAACAGCTTTACAATGACAGCTTCTCATACTTTTGATTTTAGACACTTAAATAAGTTTTAAAACAATAAAAAGAACATATTCTATACAAAGCCGAAAACTTAGTTTTGGGTTAACAAGATGATATGAAATGGAAAATTGTTAAATGCTGCAAAAATAATTGAAAATTATAAATACATTTATTGTCATCAGGGTTCATACTCTATTCGAATGAAAAAATTCCATGACCTCGCTACATGAAGAGAATAGTACTATTTAATATAAAACTTGCCGTTTTTTTCTTCGGAAATGAGCTTTAGCAAAACTTCTACGTAAATGCCACTATTTTTTCGAAGCACTTACTTGTGGTTGAAAAAATATCGGGGTACACCTAAAAAAATAAACTATTCTTCTTTGTCTTCATCATATAAATTTTCATAAAGGAAAGATAGTGAATGGAATATAATGATACTTAAAATCAAATTTAGTTTTTTTTTCTTTTTGTAAACAGGTAGAATGATAATGAATAGGACAAAGGTTGAATGAGTCATTACCAAGTATCAATAAATTGCATCAAAAGTTGCCTTTTAGTGTCAACAGTGCACTTAATCATCCACATAATTTGACAGTGTTTTGGTTCTTTAACCCAACGCTACATTTTTTGGTAAATTCATGTTTCTAAACCAGATATTTATATTTAAAAAAAACATTCAGTAGTGCATAAAATCTTCTGATTCAAATGTACTTGTTTATTTATTTAAACATTTTCAAATGCATATAAATTAATAGACTCAGAAATTCCAGAACATACTGTTTGATTCCTGACATTGAACGTAGCAGCGAGGTGCATGGAGTAGTTTTGTAAACCGACCAAGCAATTGGTAGGTGCGGAGGGTCTATGATGGTGTCAAATGCAGGGTGTTTGTTGGGCACTACTGCTGTGCTAAGCACAGATGTGGTATCTGCACATTTTATCAAAATTGAGTTATTGTCACCAGGTGGTTGTTAGTAATTTAATTTACCTAAATGTCAAGTTTTTCTGGCCATTTGTGAACGCGAAATATTAAAAAAAGCTTTAAGAAAAAAGTCGTAACTGCATAGTTTGCGGAGTTTGCTAAGGAAATTTGAACGTAAGTGACAAATACTAAGCCTTTAAAGTGGTATCTACACAGTTACCACTTTTTTTCTTAGTAATTTGTAGATACGACTTTCATACCTTAGTAAAACAGCATATTTAATAATGTAGCAGTTTATTGTAACACAGAATATTAAAATTAGTTTACCGTTGACTAGTTGATACAGGTTGATCATAAAAACTAATACAACTTTGCATAATTATTAAAGTAAATATTCAGCTTTTTCTATTTAAATGTTTATTTAAAATACAAATTCTAAAAATGAAATGCATGTAAAATATTCATATCTAATTCTTTCACGCAAATAAAACGCATTTCATTCTACGACCAGTAATATTTCTATTTAAGTATAGTCTGATGTCAAAATTGTCTTCATGCTCGGTAAAAATGAATCTAGAAAATAAAACATTATAAAAAACACATTTTTTGAATATAAAAACAGAAAATTGTTATGGATTACAGTTTTAACTGTCTGGAGTTTTGGAAATGGTATCTTTCAGAAGGAAGATTCTGTTAGATTTGTATTAACAAAATAAAGCAAAACAGCAAAGTCCAAAGAAAGCAGATGTTTTCAGTATTATTTAATGATACATTGAGCACGTTTTACTAAGCTATTTTTGTGGTATCTGTGAAGATACCCCTAAAAATGTCTGGTAATTGTCACTTACGGTGAAAATAACTTAGTATATGAAAAGGTTTTGAAAATAAAATTTGTCGTAACTACAGTTAATAATTTTAAATTAAGATTTTTACAAAAATACTCTCTTACGATTTTTATATAAGTTATTTACGAAACAACTACCGCAAGTTGAGTATTTAATTAAGTCATAAATCAAAGAAACGAGTTGTAAAACTTTAATCATCAATTTCTCATTTTGAGCTCTACTGCAGATACCACATCTGTGCTTAGCACGGCAGACTACTGTTTTAGAGTATTAGAATTATCCTATTTCTGCATTCTATCGCCTGACTAAAGATTTTTAGTTTCTAAAACCTTCAACAAATTCAGTTAAACTCTGATAAGTTCTATAATAAAGTTTTTACGAAGGATGAAAATGAGAATCAATTGAATTGCATTTTTTAAGTGAGCGTGGCAAAATCAAGAATGGGCGAGTTTGCTACTACAGAATATAAAATATAAGAATTGTTGAAAATAATGGTAAATTCAAAATGAGTGATGTCCAAGCAGTAAAATCACATTGCAAAAAAAAAAACGAGCGGTTGCTACAGAAGTGGATGCAGTGAGATTTATAAATTCAGATTTGTCTATAGGATAGTTTTCCAGTTTTAATAGCATTTATGGTGCAATACTGTTAGGTAAATAATGTTCTTTTAGCTATTGTTACTTTCTCTTGGCCCAGGACATTTTTCCATGACTTGGAACAAATTTCCATGACTTTGAATGGAAATTGTTATTTTCCATGACTTTCCCAGGTATGAAAAATTTGCTTATTTTTTTCTCATGACTTTCAGGATTTCCATGACCCGTGCAAACCCTGTGTCATTCAAAGTGTGAAATTGTAACTAAAAAAATATTTCAATTTTATTTATTTTCATACTGTTACATTTGTATTTTCCCCTCCAAAGGATGCAATAAAAAATACTGGTTTCGAATCTTTTTGTAACCCAAGTGTACTCCTGAATTTTGATTACATTAATAAAAAATCGGAAGAGATCCTCCTAATTCACATGCTGTATAGAACAGGGGTCTCCAACCCTATGTCCACAGGCACTGGCTGATCGTCTTATGTTTGCTACTGCTGCATGAGGATAAAAATATTTCAGTTTAAAAAAATGTAGCGCGAAAGTTCTCATATTTAACTATTAGCGACACAAAAGTAGAAATGACACCTAACATTGTTATAAGCAAAGCGAAATATGACCAACCTCTTTCTCCTACCATCCCAAGTCTTAGCTAACTAAATTTCCGATATAGTATACAGTGAAACCTGTGTAAGTTGACCACTTGCGGTGCAGTACTTTGGTGGTCAACTTAGACAGGTGGTCAACTTATAAAGGGGGTAATGATTTTTTTTTTTGTCATTTCTTGCACCATGTCATTTTTTGACTGTTCAACTCACTTTCATTGTTTAACATTACTTTGAAACAATAATTTAAAATGTTATTCAAATATTTTAGAGGTTATTTTTCTCAGAATGACATATAATGTATCATGTAAGTTTAAAATTTCAGTAAATTGATCAAAAAAAAATCATTGTTGATAAAAGTTATTTGATATTAATAGTTCGTAAAAATTCATAATCAAAAATAACAAATTTTTCGCTTATTTTTTTTTCTCATATACATTTAATACATTTATAACCATGATGATCTACTTTTCAATAAAATAACTCTTTATTGAAGTTTGGCGCACTGGATTTCTCTGGATTTCTCCCTTTTCAATTAATTTTAATATTTGATGCTTTTTTTCAATCTTAAGTTCAATTAACTTTCTTTTTGAAGCCATTTTATGTAAAACTATAACACAAAGAGCAACAAGCTGGACTCTCATAGTTCTAAAAGGCAGTTGAAAATGAAAATGTCCTATTTCTTAATCCCTTGCACCAGAAATACTGCAATGCAAGTAACTTTTACTCTAGCACAATTCCAGTGTTGCCAAAAAATATTGCAACTGGTAAAATAATACTTTGTACTTTTCTACCGACACATGTTTTCATTGAACAGAGAGTACAAAAGGTAATCTCAAATAGAACAACAAAAGAAAAACAAGTTTGGAGAATAAAAGGGTTCTTAGTAGTTTTCCAATGTGGTTAAACTTACAAGGAGGTTTAGTTATGCTGCTGTTTTATTTAGTTGGTAAAATGCTGGTCTGGCATCAAAAATATTCTTGGAAAGCTATAAAAAAATAATAATAAAATAAAATAATTTGCTAAATTAAGTTTTAAAAAACAAATCAAGTGGTCAACTTACAAAGGGTTTTTTACAGTACTCCAAGCCAAATTTGGGGTACATTAGTGGTCAAGATAGACAGGTGGTCAAGATAGAAAGGTGGTCAAGTTACAGAGGTTTTCCTTCATTATACAAGATAGGGTTAATTCCGTTCCTGATAAAAGCGGTCAACATAGACAGGTGGTCAACTTACAAAGGTGGTCAACTTTACAGGTTTTACTGTAGTTGCGATAAGATTAAGCCTGAGCTTGAGACTATACTTCTCGGGTAGTTCACTCCGGGGATCCTGAGATGAGTTGCGTTACCTTTGCAGCGGTATTACAGAAGTATCAAAACTTAAATTCACGCTAGTAATACAGTGGATGCAGGTTGATTGAATCAGTGCTTATTTGATTAATCCAATGTTTAGAACAAACATGGTTCATATAAGTGACAGTTACTGCACCTTTCCTTTTCAGTGAGCACCTCAAGAAAAAATACAACTTTACTAGCAGGAATGTCCTCATTTCTCCTAATTACGAAGTAATGGCTAATGAAATGCAATTATATTGACTCTTAAGACTTAGACTTTTAGTTAAAAAGAATTGCTTGTAGATTTTGTGTGAACAGTATTTATCAATTATTTATTTTACATAAAATATTACGAATAACTAACAATTTTTATAGGTTTAATTATATCGCCCTTTTAATCAATCAATTAAAAAACAGTACAACGTGGCACCCGCCATCTGGCCAATATTCTAGAATGTGCTCTTGGGTGAAAAAAGGTTAGGGATCCCTGTTTTAGAATGCAAAAGTACTGGAAATTAGAAGGAGTTTGCTCAAAAAATTAAAAAAAAATTTTTTTCATAAAAAACAGCAGTGAAATTTCACATGAATAAACTACTTTGAGGATGAGATATTTAACTGTAACTAATTAGCACAATACAATAAAAATATATTAAAGATGTATTAACTGTGTAATAAATTTTGATAATAACCAATTACAGTTGGCTCTCTGTTTGACGACTTTCAAGGGACTACAAAAAAATCAGCCTTAAGTAGAAAGTGTTCTTAAATAGAATGCTTTTGACACTATAGTGAACCATCTGGGACTGTGAAAAGCCGTCGTTAAATAGAGAAAGTCGTTAAATAGAACGTCATTAAACAGAGAGCCAACTGTATATAACTATGAGTTACCAATTAAAAGGACTTGTAATTACTTAGGTTAGAAAACATATTTAAGTTATAACTCAAAGAATATTTATTATACTAATGCCTATTGTGCTTGTGATATTTAGGTACAAAATCAAATATTTAATATCATGACGCCTATTCATGTGCCTCATGATCAGTCTTTGTACATGCAACATATTAGTTTTATTCAAGCTAAAAAGTTTAAAAAATAAAATGAATGTAAAATAGCATAGCATAGATGGAAGGCGCTCAGAAGTCCAGCATTCTTGCCTTTTTTCTCCAGATAATTTAAGAATTCAGAAATCAGTCAATAGAGGTCAATCTAAAATTCCAATCTAATTAAAATTTACACTAAGTTAATTTAGAGTAATACTTTGCATCAAAACAATTCATAGTTAATACAATTAGGAAAACTCCATTAAATTCAGGGTTTGAAAATTATATTTTCGAAAATATCCAAAATATTCGATATTTTGATACATATAGGAAATTTTGATATATACCCGATATTTTCAATCAGTGCAAACTTAAGTTGTTAAATAGCTACTGCTTCCTCAAATCACTGTTTATTTTCTTATGCAAATTATTGCAATGCATCAATTCTAAAATTAATGTTTCTTTCATTATTTACATTCATAAATATACATTTTTTTAAGTATTAATAATATTTACAATCATTTGTAAAATTTGAAATTTAATCTATTGGAAATAAAATATAGCATAACTGATATATTTCTAGTAATTTTCATAGAACTAACTATTTAAGCATTAGATGCTTTATTAATTTTTCTTTGGTTAACGACTTTTACAAATTTCATATATTTCAGAAATAAAAAATATGCATTATATATATATATATAGTCAGTGCACATCCATGAGAGATTTTTTTTTCTTCTGACCAATTAAAATTGTTACATTATGTAAAATTTTATGAATATAAAGTAAAGAAGGAATACAGTATTATTTATATTATATTAATAATAAATTAAAATGTTACATAAATATACTATGTTGCTTTTGATTATTTTTAATAATAAAAGAATAATATTAATACATTTAATATTTATATCGCAAATGTCATACTTCAAAAAAATAAATATCAAAAAGTATCAAAATATCATGATATTTTCAAAATAAATATTGGATATATATCGTGATATATAATCATATATCGTCGATATCTATATCATGATCTATTTCAGGGCCGGATTTAGGGGAGGGCAGGAGGGGCTACTGCCCCGAGGCCTCCACAATAAATTTTTTACAAAATATCCTAACTTTCACGGGTCAAAAATATCAGATATATACATATATATCAAAATATTTGGATATATATCAAAGTACCGGATATTTTCAAAAATATGACGATCTTTTCGAACCCTGATTAGGGGCCTCCACTCCTTCATTGCCCCGGGGCCTCCACACTTCCAAATCCACTCCTGATCTATATCGTGATATATATCATGATATATATCGGCAAACTCTGATTAGCAGAACCCTGGTCTGCTCTAGTAAAAAAAGAATCACGTCAGACGGGCTAACAAATCAAGGAGTTTCATGTTAGTTAATTGCAAATCAAAAGCGGCAGATTACTGATAGAACTTATCCTTTCAGCAGAATGCAAATGGTTGAAGTTGTAGAGTTAATAATATAGTTATACTGCACGACATTAATGCTAAAAATTATATATTTAAAACTCTTACTTTTGCGACCTGATCGATAACGTCATCAATAATGTTGAGCTTGCCCTCAATACCGCTATCTTCTGACAGCCCCCTTTCACGAGTATTTTCCGAATTTCTGAAAAGATACATTTCAATCATTTTAATTCCAATAATGCAAAGTTTTCCTATTAGTAAGTGAAAATAAAATAGAGATATAAGTAACTTTTGTCCTGTTGCAAAAAAGAATAAAGTTCAGTGGCCCAGCAAAGTGGGTGGAGGGGTTGGGGGTAAAAACATTTCCACCAGAGGTCTTGGTTGCCAATCTTAATACAAAAGTTAATACACATGTAAGGACTGTTGTGACCCAAAAAAAAACTCCTTCCTGAACGAATTTCTGGCTGCGCTAGTGCGGAATGTGCACACTTAATTATTTACTTACGTTCAAAAAAATCTTTCACAGTTTATCTTTATTTTTTATGTATCATTTACAGCAGTAGGTGCAATAGTTTATAAAATATGAATTTTTAAAGCTTGGATCTTCTTTTATGCTAACCCTGTACAATGTTTCACATTGCATAAAGTTTAACATACTGCATTTTTGGTGCATTATGTTTCATTGTATTGTGCAGGTACATTTGAGAACCAACCATTTCTCCTAGACTAAGGAGAAAATTTCCAGACAAGTATTTTTTTACAATCAAAAAAGAATAAGAATACCAACAATGAGTCCAAAATATGTAAACTAAGGAGCTTTAACTTAGTCTCAACTATTTCACTGATGTTGATGGAGATAAGCCTTGAAACCAAGTAATGGTCATCCTTTCCGCCTCGATGCAACAAAGAATTTACTTTTGACTTGTGGCAACAGCGTGAAAATAGAATAAGATTTTGTTTATTACGATGAAGGTGACATGAGAAGAATTTGGCCTATTTTGCTGAAAGAAGTTTAATTAGATAGATGTAAATAATGTGTAAATAATCTCAAATAAATGTGTTTTTTAAAAAAAGGTTTTTCTTTGAAGAACGTCATGAACTTTAACATTACTACGTAGACAATTTGGCTCACCAAGTAGAAAAATGTGTTACGAAATGGTAACAGATGTAGTATAAATATTATAATTTTACTGCATTTGAGTGAACTTTTATAGCCGTACCAGTATGGCTGTTATTCTGTTCCTAAATTTTTGTATATAGCACATGGCTCATTTTTTGTTTCATTATTTAATTCAACATTCATCATTCAATTTCACGTATTGGTTGAAAGCTGAGCTAATTAATCCTGAATGGAAAGTATATATAATTTTGGTCTGTTGGGTTCTTGGACTTGGGGGACCTTTCACTAGTTTAGCAGTAAGTTACTACCCTAAGCCAGGGCTAAAGCAGAACTACATGCAATATACTAACAGCACAGTTATCCCTTCAAAAGACTGCAGTTTCACTCTTGTAATGAACTCATCAGCCTGGAATAGAGATAAACCAAGCTGGAGGCAGATGTCACCTCATTGAAGCTGACAGTGGCAACAAACTGGTAGATAAAGTAAATTTAGCTCAACAGCGAGAGTCCACAGACATGGTGCAGTTAAACTATAAAATAGAAGGCAAAGCTTGGTATTTAGTAGAGGCGTACCAAGTAGCACTTTGACCGAGTACTTGACCTTTCACCAGGTGCGGCATTTCAGCATTTCATTTGGGGGGGGGGGGGGGGGCGGGGGTCGAGTTTCTTAAATATGTATTACCACAGTGCTGTCCCAAGCACACATTAGCTAACGGGAAGTGCTCATAAAATCGGTTTAATATGAATAAAAATTAGTGTTTTATTTATATTAAACCTTTTATTGTGTTAGAAATGTGTTCAGAAACAATTAAAATTTTGATTCATTTTCTAATAAGTTATCATACAAAAGATCTCGATACTAAGGTTTTATACCTTTTGGAAAAGTTTTAATGTATGAATTTTGGAATTCGAAAGAGCAAGGAATTGTGTTACTAATGTATCAGTGCCCAGTGTCATGCTGTTTTGCCAGTAGAGCTAAATAGAAAAGATGGTGAAAATGCTCATGCCCTTTAGCATGTATGACTTTGTTTGAATTGTTTGCCCATTGTGCTTCGAAAATAATTTTCTAACCTCCTGAGACATAAAAAAATCTTTCTCTACTAGCCAAGGACAGAGTTGGGAAAATTTTAATTGCATGAACAATTAAAGATTAACAATTGATTAATTGGTAAACGTAACCACAACAGCTAACAATTGATCAATTGTAATTGCAGAAAATTACAATTAATGATTCATTAATTGTTAATTGTAGTTTACTACAGTTAACAATTAATTGTTAATTGTAGTTTGCTATAATTAACAATTTTCAAATGTTTTGTGAAATTTAAATAAAACTCATAAAATGTTACTGGTTTTGTGTAATATACTGTAGAGGTGACAGGTCTTTCTGGGATGTGGACGCTGGACAGTTACCATATCATTATCTATTTAAATACACATGTTAGCAACTAATAAAAGATCCATGCTCAACAGTAACTTTATTACGAGCAATAAATTATTTACTGCAGCATATGACTTTTCTCAAAAAAATCTTATGGCTCCAGCGAAATTTCCTCAGAAAAGGTATATTTAAATTAAAAATTTAAAAACATTTTTTTTTTCCTTTTTTACTAATAAATGTCTAAATAACATCTGAGAGAAATTGCAGAAATGTATCTTAATTAGTACATGATTTAAAAAAATAATAAAACAGAGCGGTCTCTGAGACCTCACGTCCCCTGTTATGTCCTTTTTCAACTCTCCTGTTATGGGTTAAACCAAAACAATGATTTACATAAACTTAAAACACTTAAATAAAACAAACATTTACGTGTGGAAAAAGCTTGCCTAAACGAAACTAGTTCATGCGGCGAGCAAGCAATCAGCACTGAACAAAAATAAGAAATTGAATAATACTTTGGACTCCGTACCTTGCACTGTATCTATTGATACATAAAGTTAATTGTCAGTTTTAATTGTTTCATAAAACAATTTAAAAAATTAATTGAAGTAATTTTAATTGTGAGAAATGATTTACGTACATTAATTCAATTAAATTAATTGCAAATGGCAATTAATAGTTTCATTGCAATTAATTTAATTGCAATTGATTTAATTGCAATTACTTTTTTAATCAATTAACAAGGCAATTGAAAAAATAATTGATTAATGCCCAACACTGGCCAAGGGCGCGCATATAGGGGCGCAAGTGGGGGCTCGAGCCCCCCTTCCCTAGAAATTAGAACTTCCTTGCTTTTAGTATTTTTTTCCATTTTAAAAATGTAACAACATTTCTTCTCCAGTCATTAAAAAATAAGTTATTAAAAATTTCAAATTTTAATGCCTCTAATCTGTCCTGAAATCGGTCTCCATGGGGAAAATACCCAGCTAAACCATGGGGAAAGTATCTGAGTTCCCCTTTTAATTTTGTATATGAGCGCCCTTGCTACTAGCTGAGCTGATTGGAAAAGTTAAAAAATAATTGAAGTAACAAAGTTATGTATGAAAATACTTTTTATATCTTGCTCTTCAAAATCACCCAGGCAACTTCAAAAATTGTGAGGTGCTTAATTTTTTTTCATTATTGAATAATCTAGTCTCATCTGCCTCCAGCTCTGCTATTCACTATTCCAGTCTGATGAGTCCATAACAAGGGCGAAACTGCAGTTTCTGGATGTGAGAACCGGCCTTGTCAGTATTTGCTTGTAATTTGTCTTGCCTCATGCTAAAAATTTTACTCATAATTCGAATAATTTATTTTTCGTTTTCAAAATCCAATCCAGATAATATAGAGCCAACCATACAGAAAAATAATTATCATCAAATCTTGTGTTAATTTCATTTGAAACAGAATCTATTACTTCATACAAAATATTGAAAAATTAATGTTTGAGTTCACATCATCATGCAGATTGTCACTTTTTTTTGTTTTTTTTGCGCCTTTTTAAAATTGGCTCGGAGGAAGTTTTTTTTTTTTTTTTTTGAAAAGTTTCATGCTTGATAGAAACATACATCTATGTTAAATATATTTTCAGTTTTAATTGTAGATTTAACCGTGGCTTGAATAGTCCGAAAATTAAGGGTAGCGGACTGAAGATGTTTGATAGAGTAAAGCATTTTTCAAAAATTTTCCTCAATACAAATTGAATAAAAATTCAAACGAAGTCATACATGCTAAATGATGACATGAGCTTTTTCATCATTGAAAGACTAGTTTTGAAATAATTCTTCTAGTCGTCAAATCACTGCTTGGAAGTTATCAAGAAATGTTTTTATGGTTTTAACTTTTGAAGACCATCTTGTGTCAATCCGAGATTGCATTGTTATAGAGCTCCATAAAAGGTATGTTAATACGGTTTTTTTTAATTCAATAATCACATACATTTTTAAGAAGTTTCTATGAAAGCATATAATGCATTGGGCAGCTGAAACGTGTTTCTAGCAGACGAAAGGATGAACGCTCATTAAATATGCACTTAAAAAATGAGCGTAAAAGTGAATGCAAAATATCAAGGAATTTTATTGTGAAAGCCTTGCACTCACACCACTTTGCATGAGCCTCTCATATTGGACATACCATCGTTACACTCGGCACACAAGTATGAAATATTCAGCCTATATGAGGAAATGTCTTCTTTACTTAAAATTAACAATGGTTCTCTATCAACTTTCTATGTTCTAAAAAGGCCGAAAAATACTTCATGAATTTTTAAGTCATCATTCAAGCAATGAAAAACACTTTTTCTGGTCTGGGAATGTGTCGAGAGTGTTTCATCAAACAGTTACTGAGAATCAGTGAGATTTTTTAAAAACGAACATTGATTTCTAAATTACATAAATTGAATTCACCCATTTTCTATCATTTTATTAAAAAAAAAATTGGGGGTGCGAGCGCCCCCTCTTAAACCCCCTATTTGTCGCCCCTGCCTTTCACTACTCGGCCGAGTTACCGAGTACCACTTATGTTTTAAGAAGAACCACCGACACACATGTGATGAATTTTGAACTTATTGGAATAGTAGTATAGACCTCCATGTCCGTATAATACAGGGTGGCGACAGGAACTGTGAAAAAAAGTTCCCTGACTGTTCCCTGATTTCCCTGATTAAGTTCACCAAATTTCCCTGATTTACGTTACCAATGATAATGGTTTTCTTTCTTTGCTCTACTTGAAATCCATTGTATGTTTGTATAAAATGCAGTATTTTAAACGTTTTAAGTTGTGTAACTAAAGATATATTTTAAAAAGATGCTACTTTTTTAATAAAATGGTTAAAAAAACATATCAAGTCAATTTTTTTGGGTGAAAAAACCTACAAAACAGTATATTAAATTTTTCTACAATGGAAATATTATAGAAAATTTAATAAAAAAATACTTTGCTTCCAGAAACCACTTAGCATAAGAATTTTAAGAAACTGTTAAAATCTCTTAAAAACATATGTGTATTTATGATATTACTAAAAAGTAATTGAAATTATTTTGAACTAAGTTCTCAAACAGTTTAATAATTGTTGCAAAAATAACAAGTAATAGTGAAAGAATAGAAGTACTGTAGTTATTCTTACATAACTAATTGACATATTTATGCAAAACAGATGAAACCATTTGACATCCATTCATAGGGAGCTTTTCTCTAATCAAAAATAGGTTTTAATGAATGAATACAGCCTTTTAACAATAAAAAAATAAATATATTTACTTAAGTACACAAGTTAACTCTATTTCAAATGATTTCAGTATGTAACGAAAAAAAATCTTAGATTGCTTTTGTAACAAACAACTTTGAACTGCAAGAAGAAAAAAAAAGCAATTACTTAATTTCAAAATATATAAAAAAAGTCTACAACTTGGTTATAAAATTAAAGAATCACTTAAGTCTGAAGAAAAGGAAACCTTTATAATCTGTGGTGACAACAAATAGTATAACGGCAAGTTTTTTTAATTGAAAGTTCAATTTTAGCAATTTAATTAAAAACGCGAAGAAGTAATAACTTTTAAGCTTTTATGGTATTAATTCAAAAACCGAAGATTTCTTCTTGAAATCGTGATTGCAGTACGCTAATTACTTCGAGACAATGAAATAAAGGAAAAGGAGCTAAGGAATTAATGAAGGCTTCCTCTTTGCCTGTATGGTTGTTTATTTTACATAGCATTGAAAGCGTAAAAAGAAATTTCGAGCTAGGTAAAATAAACAACCTAAAAGACACAGAAACAATCTTAGGAAGTTCATCCTGTTGTTAATAAGTAAGATTCAATACTTTGACGTAGAGGAAAAAAGATGCACAAATATACGGCAGTGTATAATCGCACCTCATTAATTTTACTTTCTTTTTGAACAGATAATTGGCGGAAAATGCGTAGGGAATTAGAGTACTTAATTTTGTAAAGCAAAAAAAAAAAAAAAAAAAAAAAAAAATTTTTTTTCTTCATGAAATCAATTTTTCCTGATTTTTTGTTATTTTTTCAAAATTCCCTGATATTTCCCCGACTTTTCCCTGATTAATAAAGTTCCCTGACTTTTCCCTGATCTCCCTGATTTCCCTGATCTGTCGCCACCCTGTAATAGTTTTTAAAACTAAATTCCAGCTGAAATTTAACCATGCATTATTTAAAAAATTTTGTTTATGTCAAAAATTTTACAAAACAATTATTTTTAAAATTAAATATAAAGAAATAAAAGGTATGATTAATCAAGTTGGAATTAAAACAAATTATACCAATCTATTACAGTTCTAGTCCATCAAACATAAATAATTTTTAAAAGCAAATAAAACAAATGTGCAGAAACACTGCAGACACATATTTCTGCATTACAAGGAAATGTGAGCTAAAGGATGTAAATACATTCGACAAAAAATCCGACTTTTGTCGGATGCCTTTAAATCCCTGAGCTCACATTTTGTGCATTGAAAAAGGAATTCCTTGTAACGCCAAAGCACGTGTTTGCAGTGTTCCTGCACTGTGCTTTTAACATTGTTTTATTTCCTTTTATTTTCTAAGCAAAGGTATTTTTATATTTCATATAACTAATTTTTGTTTTTGTAGCAAAAATCCATTTTTAATTTAAAAATTCCATATTTTCTATACTTATGTTTTTTCCACAATTTTTAATAAATAAGTTTTATTAACTTTGGGGACATTAAAATAAAGATTTATTCCATTGAAGCATAACAAACTTCATTACTCTCAAAATTTAACTTTGACTTGTAAATCATTGCAGAATATTACATATGCTTGGAATTTTTTTTTTATAAATTTTAATATCTGTCTTGGACAACATTTAATTTTTTGCAACTACTCGGTATTGGCCGAGGATCTGATCAAAATTTGGCCGAGTACCAAGTACTCGGCACATTGGCTAAAAACAGAGAAGTTACTGAGTACTCAATACGTCTCTAGTATTTAGCAGTAAGCTACCACCCCTAAGTCAGAGCTAAGAGACCCCTCTCAGCTTCAATAGCCGCGTTCACAACAAACTTTACGACCCGGTAAATCCCCACTCTGCCTCCACAAATAACCGATTGAAAATTTCCCCGTTTCCATGTAAAAAGATATTCTCCCATTGTACCAGAGAAAGCGGTTTTTACCCAGCATCCTTAGCGGCTAGTAGACGAACTTGTTTCGCGCAATGCATTCTGGGTAAAAACACCGCTTTCACTCCAGAAGCTAGCAGGAGTAGAACGATTCCACATAAACTCCGCAAATAACCAGAATGCGGTGTAAAGCAGGTTTTTTCTGGGGTCAAAAGTGTCCATGGAAACGACCCTAAGAGATAATATCCGCCTCCAACTTGGTTATTCCCTATTCCAGATTGACGAGTACATAACAAGGACAAAACTGTAGGCTCAGGATGGGATAACTGGGCTGTCGGTTTATTGCATGCACTTTCAATAGCATGCCTGCTAAATCAGTCCTTTAAGCAAAAAAGATAGTGCATCCCTAAGTTAAAAGTTTCAGTAAATTAGTAAAACCAGCTAAAAGTTTCAATTGTTTTATCAAATGTTTTCTAATAATACATCTAAATATTGTTATAATCTAACTTAATAACAAAATAAAGCCAAAGTAAATTTAGTTTTTCTCTTTGAATTAATTTTTGACTCCTAAGCCATAAGTTTCTAAGAATAGGATTTACTATTATGTTTCATTTCTACAGGGGCGGATACAGAAATAGTTTTTGGAGGCAGGGTTCGTACTAAATTCCAGAATTTTTTTAATGAAGGAGTTTTAGAGGAGTTTTGAAGGAGCCAAATGCGATTTCGAATGAGTAATTTTGGGCTGTCCTTAAATGATGTCACATTTTTTCTCCGACACATCTGACCAACTTCATCCTGTGTCACAAAATGTCACACTTCACCTCACTCCTCCCCTTGTCACATGTCAAATTTTTCATAAATATATTGTTATAATAATTGCATGATTTCACTTTTTAACACCTTCTCACTTCCCCCTTGTCACAATTTTATAAACCCGTCTCCCCCTCAAGGTATGACATCACTTGTGGATGACCTTTTTTTACATTGTCAAAACTGCAGTTTACTAAACAATTGTTCTTTTAACACAATCACATCTACTTATGTATTTTTCAATATTAAAATAATAATTGGACAAACTGACTTTTGCTGCTGAGAGTGAGGTGGAGGGAAAAGCAATAATCATAAAACTACATTTACTTCACTTATGAAATGGCTTAGTCACCTAATAATTTCACCTTCAACTTTTTTTGACGTCTATAATCAATTTGTAAATCACATCTTTATGAAAAAAAATAAATATGAAATTACTATTACATTACAATCGCCCTAGTGACGAAATTAAGTTATCGATCAAATTATTTTTAAATTACTGTCATTAGGAAGATTGTGTAGTTTCAAACCAAAAAAGCAGGAGATTTAAAGGAGTTAAAACCAAAATAAAGGAGTTTGAAGAGCCCTTCAAAAAGATTTCCTAATTGAAGGAGTATTGGAGGAGTTTTGAGGAGCGCATGAACCCTGGGATTGAGCCTAAGAAATTGAAGAGTTCCCCCCATCCCCAATTCAAATTTTTCATAGCCAAGTTTTCATGACTTTATTTTCAAATGTGTTTTTTTTTCCTTAGAATCCCTTAAAGCAAATTAATATACTTTTAAATACATAAATACTATGCACTTTTCTACTTTGAATGTTGAGGTAAAATATCCTCTATTATTTCAAGCCAATTAAACACTATATATATCACCGAGATGCGGGAAAAATGAGTGGTTTTAATTAGGAACATTTTCATAATGATTATGACACAAGGACAAGATTATTAAATAAACCCATACCTCATATGAGTTTTTTAAATGAATTTATATTTTAACCACAAAATATTATGTAAATAAGAAAATTATAGCTTTATAATATATAGGTTTTATTGAAGAATTCAGTAGCTACTTCTTGGCGAATTTCAAAGCAGTTGATGATTTGTTCTTAAAAATTTAAAAACTACATGCCGTTTCAAATAACACTGTAGTTTTGACAAGAAACTATCACGTGATTTACTTCATTTTGCAATTTTTATAAGCTGAAAAAATAAATCTATTTTGCAAATTGCTTCCTGGATTAAACTGACTTTTCTAGGCACATTTTTACACATTTTTTTTTTTAAAGTCAATTACTGATGCCATCAAAGAAGAATTAATACACCAATAGCTGTATTACATTCCTTTGAGTTCCGAACCAGTAAGTTAAACTACCACTCTGGTCTCAGACTCAAGTATTACTTTTTTAGCAAACAAAAATGCTTTTATTCAAATAAGATTTGTCTCTTTTGTGTTATTTTTAATTAACTGTAAACATTTCTTCACGTTATATAGGGCAGTCAATTTAAAAAAAAAAAATGAAATACTTAAATTAATTTCCCCTTTTGGGGAGTAATCGGGTACCCCCCTCCCCCCTAAAATCCGCTACTGCATTTCTATTAATTTTGCAACAAAAGAATCAAACCAAACAGTACAAGAAATAGTTTTAGAGTCCATAATATCAGACAAAAAAAATTTTGAGTTTTGCAACCTATTTTTCTAGATGATTTTGTTTTACTTACTTATTAATTTCTTTTTTAAACATTCACTTTTTTGTTTACTTTTATGTTTATTCATTCATTTGTTTAGTTACTTTTTTTACATATTTAGTAATTAGTACTGTTTATTTTATTTATTTATTTATTTAATTGTGTGGAAAATATTTTTCACAAAATGCATTGAAAACATTTGTGATTTAAAAAGAGTAAGTGGACAAAATTTGTCCGCTTCATATGATTAAAGGAATAGAATCAAAATGTATGGTTATAGAACAAATAAAAGAAAAGTATTTTCCCAATTAAAAATAATTGATTTAAGTTTGAGATATCATTCATTAAATTACTTATATTATCTCATACATAATTGAAGGAACACAGCAATTAGAGTGTTTCCCCAGCATATGAAAAATTTCTATTTCCCACTCAAATAAAAATTATCCATAAACTATCAAGAAAACATCATTTTTTGATTTTATGACAAAAAGAAAATTGGGCAGTTTAACAAAGAGAGTTTTAAATGTGATGTGCAGTAACATCAAAAAAATAACTTTAAAGTCTGGCAAAACATCCACATTTAAGTTTTTAAGACAAGGACTTTTAAAAGGTACTATACAATATCAAAATACTAAAAAACATGTAAAGGTTATAAAAAAAAGAGTTAAAAATATATACAGTAAAACCTCTCATAAGGGACACATCCGAATAAGGGAAACCTCTATTTAAGGGACAGACACATAGAAAAAAAATTACAAAAAATTATGCACAAGTGCATAAGAAAGTGTAAATTTACTGAAATTCAAGTTTCACTTTTCCTCGAAATATTAATTGAGGAGGGTTGAACATTAACATATGTTAAAGAAACAAGTATTATAAAGTAAAAGTCTTGCTGAAAATTACAAGCATGATTTTCCCACCTATATATTTAATCATGTAGGCTAAGGGCCAAAGGAGAGGGCACAGACATTGACTAGCTTTTTGTATAAAAACTGAAATGTGAGCATTAATTGTAATTCACAATGTCTTACATAGTAAATTACATGACATGAAGCAGATTCACGCAATGAATTACTTTAAAAAAATTGCTTTATGCAGGAAAACTTTGGACTTGACAAAATTTTGACTCAATTATAATTAATGAAATCATTAAGTGTGAATTTTATTTAGTTGTGTATGAAAAGGGAAAAGTATTTAATATTAAATGTTAATAGCTTAAGTTCATAACAACTTATTCAACACACTGCAAGTATTAAATAAAATTACTTCTGAGGAAGGGACACCTGTATTTAAGGGACATGATGTCGTGTGAATTTAATACACATTTTAAGATTCATTAGAGGCTGCTATAAAGAGGGTAACAAGTACCCCTTTAAGGAAAACTTTGTTGCACCCTTTTTTTTGCACCCCTCATTGCACCAATCCAGCCTCTTTGACGTTTATCAATACTTGATCACAAAAGCAATCTGCTTTCTCGAAAGGTAAAAACTTCCACCAGCAAGCATTGAAATGTAATCCTGTCATCTTCCCTTGTTCAATAGAATAATATAGGAAGAGTACAGAAAAAAAAACTTTGTATTTTCTACTATAAAAAAGTGTCAATAAAAAAGTGTGTTAATTGAGTCGAAGTGCTCTTTGTCCTTTCTGGATTTGAAGGAAACACTAATATTATGAATCATAGATGTCAGTCTGTATCTTTTCCTACTACTTTGGAACATAACTGCTTTATATTAAAAATATTCCTTAAACAAATCTGCATAAACAATAAATGAATGTAGTTTTACCTTAATGTATGCAGTGATAGGAACCGTCAAAGTTGTTCCTGTGCTCAAGTTAGCATTCCATGGAAAAGGCCTTACTTTCTTCCTTTAATAATATATTAATACAGGAATCACATGACTGTGTAAAAGATAAATAATAGATGTCATTATCAGCACGACAACGTGAATGAATGATGAATTAAGTGGCTATTTATTTTTCCTCCAAACAGAACAATTAACAAATTTAACAATTCTTAGGCTCTGAGAAGTTGAGCCCTGACTCTGACAATGTTTACCTCTGTTTTGGAAAATAGGGAGGGGTCATTGGCACTAAGTTGAGTTTAGAAACTTTCTTAGTAGTTTTTCAAAAATATTCCAACTAAAATCTGAGCCAATAACACGTCTATTTTTCACTAAAACTCCCCCAAAACAGGTAAACATAGTCAAGGTCACAGCTCAACTAAACAGAGCTGCACTATAACTGCATGTATATTAGAGAAAAAGTCAATTTTTTTTAGTTTATGCCTATTATAGAAAAGAAAAGAAATGAACGCTTGAAAACAGATTTCATACAGTATTATGTATTTCAACGCACAGAGTTTTAACATTACATTTGGCGCTGATTATAAATAAGGATGAAATTCTCAACTGAATCTCATACAATTAAGTTTTTTTAAACCAAAACTGCTTTAAGAACCGAGACATACAATTGTGTTTTTTTTTTTTTGCTAGTCCACAAATTATTCATCATCAAAAATACCATTTCTCTAAGTGATCACAGCAGGGCAAAAACAAAACACATTCAATAATTATATTAAAAATTACATGATTCAAATTCTTTGTATGAAAATGCTTTAAAAACAATCAACGCAAAGACTTGAATAGGGTTACCACAAAAGTTCAAGAATGAAAATCCCCGACATTCCCCCCCCCCCCCAACCAGGTTTTCCGACTTGATTTTAGAAAAATTCCAGGTTAATGGATGTTAACGTATGTCTGCAATTATGTTGTACAAATGTTGTTTTTTCCCTTTCAATGCAAACATTTCCTCTTTATATTAAAAAAAAGTTTGAAGTAATTTTGTACAAAATTACTTCAAGTCCTGGTGGTTTGCACCTTCGGTTTTGTTTTTTTTAATTCAAATTAGTTTTTTTTTGTAAATAATTTTTTAAGCTCAAATTTCGCGTAAATTGCCTGTTATTGACTATTAAAGGGGGAAAAATTACTTGCACATATTAATATTATATATCGTTGGAAAGGGTAGAATTTTCCATGTTCTACGCAATTTGTTTCAATGCTCTAACTTAAATACAATGGGAGTTATTTGCATTTTTAACTTGAACTTTTTTAGGCTTAGCTAAAATTTAGGCACTACTTTCTTCACAAAATCTATCAGTAAAAAGTGAAGGAATTGTCCTCAGATTTATTTTTGACACCACTGGAAAAAGCAGCTTTTTTTACTCCAGATCTAACTCGACCTATGGTCAAACATCTTAGCTTCTATTTCCAAAGAAAGAAAAGTTACAAGCAGCAGTTCTAATCAAGTTCGAAAAATTTCATTTCCATTCAAATGATTGATGTTTTATTTAGAGTTGCCACAGTTACCCCTTTTCGATTCGTTTTTTCCTTCTTACTCATTCAAATTTTAAGGATTTCCATTTTAATGGAAAATCTTAGGCTCAATTCAATCCAAGCCCCCAGCTAAAGAGCAAAATATATTACTAGAGACCATGAATATACATAAATACAACCCTTTTTATGGTGCAATGAAATGCGTTAGGGATCATTCTTGCATAACTGAGCATATTGTTAGAAATCTCAAATGATTTCATTCAGTTATTTAGTAATCCTCATATACATAATCGCCAATGATCGAGTAACGCTCCTGACGTCATCAACAATGAAACTTGCCTCACCGCGTTATCATTTGGTAATATTTTTTGATAATGTTTGAAATGCAGGGAAATGCTTTATTTTGAGGAGGCTGAACTGAATCTGGTATCTGAACTGTTTTACTGGTAAGACTAGGAGATTAAGGAAACGAAAAAGTGGTCAACTATTAACACCATCTACTGAAGTTTAGGGTTAACTCACTGGGGTTAGGCTTAAAATTTCCGTTATCGAAACATCACCAAACAGGCAATGGCTTTGTTCAAATGCAGAAGCAATTTTTACTTGTCATACCTCGACACGCGATTTTCTAGTTCAT
Source organism: Uloborus diversus (assembly GCF_026930045.1). NCBI lineage: Eukaryota > Metazoa > Arthropoda > Arachnida > Araneae > Uloboridae > Uloborus > Uloborus diversus. The sequence continues at coordinate 6,266,030 of NC_072732.1, forward strand.
GAAATAATAAGCATTCAGTCAATCCTTAGAGGTACGAGACTTTCTTGCAAATTTTTGACCAAAAGGCCCCTGGTCATATACTCTTTCAACTAATGGTGGGACATCGATAGAAAAACATCAATGCTTTAAAAAAAAAAAATAGATGTTCAAAATTAAAACATCAATGTTTCAACAAAAAAAAAACTATGTTTCCAAAACATCAACATCAGTGTGTCGCATCACCACTCTCAACTGTAACAAAAGGCACTGTAAGGAATTAATACACACATTGTTTCGCACACTGTTTACACATTCATGCTTCTGAAATATTTCAAAATGGAGATTACATTCAACGAATAGGGGAAGAGTGGGTACAGTGGGACATGAAAATTCAATTACACTTTTTATCATTAAAAAACACACCAACCTTCTTCGGGAAAAGCGTCGGAAGCGAAGTTGTGCCCGTCTGCCAGCTCCAGGATATCTTGAGTTTCAAGAAAGTCATCCAGAATCCCCTATAGATATTAATTCTTGTAAACCTAATGCGTAACAGCTCATAAACAATTACTTTGCATAAAATAGAAATATTGAACCATGTGACAGACACTGCAGTGTTAGAAATCAGTAAAAAATCTTACTGGTTCTTCAGACCAGTCAACATGAATATTTACTGGTCCGCAAACAACATTACTGGTCCGTTTTAAGAAACTGTACGTTTCTGAACATGTTACGGACTCTACATATTTGTCATGTTTGAGTATTGTTTGAATTATTGTTTATAGACTCTAAACAACTACAATACTACCTCATTGTTCAATAGTTTCAATGATAGAATCAACTGTTATGCCTATTTCTTCAATCATTTACGTGAGGGGTGCCCACCTGGCAGGCCATATTTTAATGGGGTATTTTTGGGCAATTGCCCACACAGTCAAATGAAATTGCCCACTTACATACCACACCAGTGAACGTCGGGAAAAAGTCAAGTCTAATGTCGCAACATTTTCAAGACATTTTGAATCAATAAGACAAGAAATTGTCCTATCATCAATGAATCTTCTTAAAAGATAGAGTTTTTGACAAACAGGACAAAACTTTAAAAACTGCCAAAGTTTTATGTGTTGCAGGATCAGTGGCAGAAATAATCTCCATCGGAGAAAATTTACCTTCCAAATTGTTAACGAATGAAGCTTCTGAATTTGTGGATTCGGTATGTGAAAGCTGGCCGCTCATTGATCAAATTTCAACTCTCCCAGACAACTCTTCGGACATTTTCCTGCACTTCCACAAGACTAAAGAAAATGTTCGTCATATCCAAAGGGCCACTCAAGAAGTTGCTTAAGACACTTATCGTGGCAACTCCCCATTCGATGCAGGTGGAGCAGGTAGTTTCCTGTTATAATATAGTCAAATTTGACCATCGTGCTGGAATGACAATTGAAACAATAAACAAAAGATTGAATATTGCTCTAAATGGCTGTGAGATGGCCTATTTCAACCCGCGGCCATCCGTCATAAAATTTCTGCAAATTAAAAACCGAAAAGAAGGAAAACCAGAAGTTGAACTTTACAAAGAAAGATTTTATACGAAATCTTTCTTTGAAAATGACAATGTTATTTGAATTTGGTTGTATTAAAATGAAAATGAATGGTTGTATTATAATGAATGAAATTTAAAAAATTCAAAAACTCAGTGACTGTTTGAACTATTTTAAACGCTAAGTCACAGCATTTATGTTCTTTACACTCTTTTCCTATTGAACAAAACGACGACGATTATTCAACTAACATAAACTGCACATTTACAATCCCCCTCCCCCCTTCCGAGGAAGTTGGAGTTGCCCACAGTCAAATTTCCTTAAAATATGCCCTGCCACCTGGGGGGGGGGGGGGGTCATGTCACAATCTGTGCCATTGAAGTTTTTAAGAGGGTGTTTTCAGAGGTATTTATTTATTTTTTTTTTGGGGGGGGGAGGTTCTTGATATTGCATGGGGTGAGAGGAGGTCTGTGAGATATTTAGGAGAGGTGCACCCAAGCTCTTAGGGGGGGGGGAAGCAGATTGAAGGTGGCCTTCTGTTGGAATAGAATAAGTGATATGTTGATTTCTTCAGTCTTGAATTTGTTATTAGAACTGATGGGTTTTAATCCAAATTTTACTAGCAATTTTACTTTAATAGTTAAAACTTTGGTTATCTGAAGTGATCAATACCAGACCATCTTCGGTAAATTGAAATTTCTGAAAATTTTTTAAGGGGGGGGGACACATAAGGGAGAAGATGTTTTAAGCCAAAACTCTTTAAATTGCATTTTTAAAGGTAAGTTAAATTTTCTGTAAATCCATTTAAAAAAGGCAATATTTTTTGCTTCAGGAATCATATATTTTTAAGCAACAAAATTTTGTTCATTTCTGGTTTAAATAATTGCATTTAATTAATTAAATGTATGATCATGTATGGCACCAAAGCTCTCTTTTTTTGTTTAATGGCGCTAATATTAACATACTAAATGACATCTGACAAGCCTTACTTTGTTCCTTTATTTTATTGTAAAAGTGATTTTTTTTATAACAATGAAAATATACTGAAACTCAGGATCACCAGATCAGTCTACATCCCATGATATAATAGGGGGAATTAGGGCTCGTTAGACCAGCCTTGATGATTTTAATTAATTTTTTTTTAAATTCACGAACAAAAAATAGCGCTTATAGGTCTATAATTCCTATGATGAATACATATGGTACAATTATTTTGAACAAATTTCAGAAACTTATTTTGTTAGAGCTATTTTTGATGGATTAACTTTCATAATTAAGCAACTTTATTTTTTTTAATGGTTTTCATGAAGAATGAAGCAATAAATTGAATTCCTCTCCAAAAATAAGTTCTTTTAGTTCTTAAGTATTAGCAGTTTATTTTTTGTTGTAAAGAAAAAAATCAGGATAACTTTTTTTAGATCAAGAACCTAGGGTATGTTGGTTCACTTTTAGAAAACCCACGAAAACTTTTAGAACAATTTAAAAAAACAATAGGTAGCACTAGTGAAGTTGCTAAAAACACAAATTGTGCTGATTCTTGAAAAAATGTAACAGTAGATGTTTGTCAATTTCGATTATATTGATCTTTAAACTTCGGTTTTTGCTTCTAATCACAAAACAACATTTGTTTGTTACAAATGTTGGATAATATTTATCATTAAAATTGTAACAGATGTTCTTGTGATGTGGGGACCCCAGGACTGTGGCAGGTTGGTTCAGTCCACAAAGTTCTGTTAAGGGGTCACTACCTTTCAAACATTTTTTTTTTAAATTTAAGTAAATTTTATATTTCTTTGAAACCGTAGCATGCATACTTATTACTTAATCAATAATTTATTTTCAAAATTTAAAAATATTGCCTACTTTTTTAAAAAATTCAAAAAATTGGAAAAAAAACTTCAATTTTTTGAAATCTCTAAGGTTTTTTTTTATTTTTGCACTAATTACACAATTTTTTTTTTTTTGCTAAACGATCACTATTATCATCTCTAAAAATCTGCGCATTCATTTGCTTATGAGTTTATTAGAAAATTTTCTGCAATTAATTATGTAAAAAATCAAAGTTTCTTTTAAAAAAAAATGGTTTTTTAAGGTTTAATATGCTCTAAACCTTAGAGTAATTTATAAAATGCTTATCCAATGCACAGTTTTGTCAAATATGTTATCCCAATTGCAAAAAGTATTACTTTAAAGCGGTATCTTTAATAGAAAAAAATCCTTAGGGATTCTAATGACATGAAAACACAAAAATACCACAATCGAGAAAAAACAGTTTAAAGTTTTTCTTTTGCTTAAGAACACATAGCAAGCATGGCCTAAAACCACTCCTAACTTTTTAAATATTTGAACTAAAGCAATGAAACTTTTCCCCTGTGTTCAGAATAGTTTTTAGTTTTGAAATAAGCAATACAATTCTTTTTGATCGTTTCATCATTTTTGAGGTACTGTTAACCCCTTAAAATATTAATATGATAAAAGTTAATGAATTGAAAATTGTCTGAGATGAGAAATATTTAATGTACTCATGGTAAGAAATAAAACTACTAACTGAATTTTTTGACGAGATAAAAAAAAAAAGAAGAGCCAGACCCATGTGCTCTGAGCATGTGTAATTTTTTTTTTGTTGGGAATATTGCTTCCTCGTCAAGCATGGGGAGGGATCAGAATTATAAGAAAGATATAGAAGAAAGTTTCGTGATGGCCACAACATACTAGTTTTCTTTTATTTTATATTAATACTTTTATTTATTTATTCTTGTGCAGGCTCATTTTGGTAAAGAAAGAGCTGTGTTGAAACAGTAGCCAAATGTAGAGTCCGTAACGTTTTGTAGAGTCCGTAACCAAATTTAGAAAATTAATAAAAAATAATGAATTTAAATAATCATGAAACTTGTTTTAGAATATTGTAACACCATAGGTGAAATTAGGAAATATTCAATTTAGTGATATAAAATGCATAAATATAAATCTTAACAAAACTTATTTTACAATTCTAATCATTGTTATGGACTCGACAATCACCATTTTCACAACTTGTATAATTTTTAAAGGAATGCATTTTTTGATTAAAATTGTTATCTGTATTACAGATGATCCTTTACTTTACTTGTCCCAAGCACCAGTTTTGGCTTGAGATTCAGCTAAGTCACTATTGAAGAAAAATTCAATGTAGAGTGTGTAACGATCAAAGTTTTGATTGCGATTACATGCATAACATGAAGTAAATAAAATCAAAAATATGATTCATGTCCTTTGGAATGTGCTTTTTCAATATATATATCAATTTTAACCTTTTAATAAGTTTTGTTATGGACACCCGTGTCAAATAACTTGAAATGCCCCTATAATTAAATTCATAAAAAAATCCAGAAAAAAACATGCGAAAATTGTTATTTCTTTCTTCTTTTTAAGTTTTTCTACACTCCTGGCCACATTGATATTGTAGTCCTGGCACCATTCATGACTTCAACACTACATTGCTTTCTTTTGACAAAATAATAGCTCTTAGAATATATACATAGACGTAGAATGATAACATTAGCGTGTGAACAGTAAGAGAACTGATAGATCAATACTTTTCAGTTAAAAGAAACAAATTTGTAATTAAAAGCGAAATACAAATAATGTATAAAAGTTGCCATACAATCTAAAAATTCCAGTTTAAGTAGTTTGCAAAATAAATATACATTCTGAATAACGTTCAGACAGCAGCATCTGCTCAGGTACAGAAAAATACCAAAGAGCATGAAATAGCTAAAAAATCAATCGATCAATTCTGAATATTGAGTTAAAATAACAACGAGGCAGAAGACTTAAATTTGACAAAATTAAATTTTTTTACATACCTTTATAGATGCCAATGCCATATTCAAATGAAACTCGCTTTTTCTACGGCTACTTAACCGGCATGAGCTCAGCCAATCATTGTTCTTCCTGACTTCGCTTCGTTTCCCGTGAATTCATCATAAAGAGAGGCGAAGCCGAAAAAAGATTTTTCAGAAGCGGAGGGGGGGGAAAGCGCTTGGAGAGTACGAAACAGGGAGGAAGAAAGGTGAGGAAGAGGAGGTGGGGCAGGGAGGGTGGGGGCTTTCTACTCACTCCGTGTAAGATAGAGTCCCTATGTTTTCATATAGGGACTCTAGTGTAAGAAAGGAGCTCGTCGGTTCGATTTCCGCAGGTGCAGGGCTTGATTACTGAATAAGTCAACAATGCTCTGGTCTAGGGTCCCCCCCGCCCCGATATTTAAGGGTCCCCAAATGGCTGAATTTACTTTAGACTATGGCTAAAATTGTTTCAGCTCACGGCTAAAGTTATAAAGCATGAATTCACCAAATATCCTAAATAAACAAACAAACCACTGACGTAGACCGGAAGTAGCGAGTCTTATTTCCGGTTAAGCGCCAATCTCCATTGCTAGAGATAGGTGTTCATAGCGAAAGCGATTTTGTTGTGCTTCTTTAAAAAGCAGAATAATGTCTTCTGCGTATTTCAATGCATTAAATAAGAAAGACAAACTTAGTTATTGTTAAAAATTATCTTTCAATGGCTGTGACCTTACCGATCCTTTAGTAGATGGATGGCGAAGCTATTGCTAACGATTGATGTTTACAGTGTTCAGGCAATTTTGCTTTCTTTCAGTTCTAGGTAGAATCATGTCTTTTGCGTATTTTAATGCATGAAATGAGTATAATAGGCTTTGCTATTCTCAAAAATTGTCGATCAACAGATCTGGTTTTCCTGATCCTTTAAATACAGAAATAAGAAAAAAAAAAACGAGTCTTCGTTTGTCGATCATTACCGCGATTTCAATGATAAGCATTTATGAATACCTCCTAAACTGAAATAAAGTTGATACAAAGTCTGCTTTCAAGAATCACAAATCTACTGGATTGCAAGTAAGTTGTGAATTGTAATTCCTATTCTTAAGTTGAAGCTATTTTTTCAAAGATGGAAGCTTTTCTGCACTGTGTTCACACAGAATGGCTATGACAGGGAGTTTTGGTGTCATATTCAATCAATTCTCCTGTTGTAGCTTTTCAGTTCACACACACTTATTACAGTTGCTACCTAATTTTCAGGTTTGATATTTAATATATTTTATTACATATTTGTTCATCACTTTTTTTTTTGTTTAATCAACTTGCTTCTGTAGCAAGATTGATAGGCATAAAAAAAAACTGAAAGATAACAAAATTTAAATTTAATCTCCGAGTGCTTTCTCCTGCGTTAAAATGGCTTTGAATGTAATACCAATAGCTATACTATGATACTATACTATAACTTTAATTAATGTGTTTGTTTACCGATTGTCGAATATCTAAATTTGTTTACAATTAGAGCGCCTAATATTAAAGTACCGTCAATAACTCGAAGTCCCAAGAGACGGGCTAAATGGTTCGAGTTATTGATAGTTCGAGCTATGGGAAGTTTTTTTCTCATGAGGTAATGAATAGTGGTTCTTTATTTTAATCACACAAATCAAACTGTTTGAAACCCGTCAAAACACTGGAAACTTTCAGCTTTGCAGGAAGCAAATAAAAAATTGTTCAGGTTGAGTTTTTCTAATAATCAATTTAATATAGATCAATATAGATCTTCACACATTACAGTAAAAATACAAAGCTGATGAAATTAAGGTGAATGTTTCCAGCTCGTAAATACCTCGCACAAAGTGTGTTTACTACATAATATTCATTAAGATTCAATCCTTTCGCTTTAAAGCATTGGCTTTGATTCGACGATCAGGACCTTTAGAAATTTGAACATCTTTATTTCTGACATCTTATTTGCTCCTCTCCTCATGCTGTACCCGAAAGCAGAACAACATCCCCTCTTTTTACGAAAATTTTGCGCCTTTGAAATTCATGATTAATTTAAAAAATTCAATCAAATTACAGATACGTAAACAGAGCAATTCGTCGTAAGAAGCAATACAAATAAGACTTCCGCCGGAAGTTTTGAGTGACCCCGTGCAGCCCTGCCACCTAGTGTTCAAAAGAGTAAGCGTGGCTTGGAATTTGGTGAATACAGGGAGCCTCCTAAAAGTATTTGACCTAGGGCCCCTGGATATCTTAATCAGGCCCTGCCCGGGCATTATTTCCTTCTCTTTGTGATGCATATTTTTCTTGCGTATTTTTCAGAGGACAAGCGCTATGTTTGCAGTTCTCGTCGGTCGTTAGCGCTTCTCGATGGTCAGCTTCTAACTGGAAAATGTCTTGGCTACAAACTATTGTATAAAAAATTGTAGTGAGAATCTTGTAGTGTTTTAAAAAGTTCGTCTTGCAGTTTTTCTTAGTTGATGAAGAGAACTTATTATTATTTTTTTAATCCCCAAATTTAAATACGACTTTGGTCCATGAAAAGAGAAATCTTTCTCTTTTTGACGTGTCAAAAATAATGAGAATGATTATCTCTTAGTTATCTGCCGTTATAATGGTCTAAATATGTACAAGTTTGATACGTGGGCTAAACCGTACATTTTGAATAAAGGTTAGCTACAGAAAATAGGACATCCTAATTCAAATTTTGAAGTTATAGTATTAATTCCAATGTGAATGAAGAGTTTGTTTTCATTATTAAAAAGAGTAGTACGTAGGAATGTGTTTTTCCATTTGTCAAAATATTGATAGATTTTATTACATAATTGAAGTTTGATTAGAACTTAAAACAGAACGCATAAAAGTAATTCCGGTGGAACGGAAGATTTGGAAAAAAAAAAAAAAAAACAGAAGCTGAACTTTATAAACCGCTCTTGCTTATCTTTTTAATAATTAAAAATGCGTTTTTCGACCACAAATTGTGTCATACTTTGAGGGGTATAGGGTTCGCGAAGTTTTTACAGTTTGTAATAAAAGGAGGGAGGGAGGGAACAAGAAGTGGGATATCACACGATTTGATGAAAATAAAAACTTTTTAAAACAATACGGTTATTCCTACGAGCAAAATTTCTTGCATCAACCTTGACAGATCTTGATATCATACTGACGGCGTCAATAGTGACGTGTTTCATACTGTATAACCCGTATGCAACATTGCATTCATTGCATTCATCTTAAAATATCAATATTGATATTACCTTACAATAACAACATTGCATACATGTTGACGCCGTCAAGATGATATTGATTTCATGCTGTCGCCGTCAAGGTAATTAGTACACAATAGAACAGGTGGACCTTCGTTGATACTTGCGCATGCGCACAGTTCTTTCTACCCAGCGCCCCTCGCATTGCTAGCACATCGATTCAGTCGGTTCAGAGGAGTTGCAAGTGGCGTTGCATTTTTTAGGCTTCGTTAAGTTGGTTGCTTAGTTATTAGTGTGGAATAGTATTGTTTTAGGAATAACTTATAAATGACTGATATTTGCATTTGTTTATTAATATAGTACTAAACAAGTCATATCGCAGACGATGTGCGATCAATGTTAGAAATGACCGGAAATAACTTTTTTCGTCCCTAGACTTCGAAACAAAGGACATGAAGCTCAGAATTTCGTATTATCACTTCAATCTCACGAGTAAGATTAATTTTATTCAACGGTTATTTATGTTATTCTTTAAGATCAATTCATATGTTTTGTCCATTGGATATTTACAATGCTGACATCCATTTGAAAATGTACTTTATTGTATTTATTTATTTATTATTTTGCTATCTTTACTCTTAAATGTGCACCTTCCGCAATTATTCCTAACTAGGCATTTTATGTCTTTATAGTACAATTAGAAGCATGAATTTTAAAAATAAGTCAAGTATTACGCAAAACGAAGAAAGTTTCCTTTTTTAAATTAAATTGCAAGTACTATTGATATCTTTATATGAATTTCCGATCAGATGTCAGCTTTAAGAAAATATTCTTAGGCTAGAAAACTATCTTGAAGAATAACAGAAATAATTAAAGAATGAAATTTAATTCTCGAGTTTGAAATCAGCACGTTTGCAAGGTGTTTTATCCATTTATTTATTTGTATTATTTTCACTTTATACTGTCATGTCAATGTATCCTGACATTTTCCTGTCATATCAGTACGTATGCAAGATTACAAAAGCAAGATCATCTTGTCTAGACCGTGATTTCATGCTGTCATGACAACATCTTGATATTATCCTGTCATATCAATACGTATGCAATATTACAAAAGCAGCATACCTTGATATTTTCCTGATATTATGCTGCATACACCTTGTCAGTTAATATTGTGGCAGCCTGCTGACAGCATAAATGGAGTAACATAACAATATTGAGGCAGCATTAATGCAAGATGATTTTTCTTGCATGTCAAACTTTATGCAATGCTAAGGCAAGATATTTTGCTTACTGTGTATGTAATACGGTGTGACATGCGAGAAAGCGAGGGTACGGTGAAGTGTCGCAGTTTGTGACAAAGGCGAGGAGATGCAATGAGTTACTTAACTGTGATGTCATAATTTATGTACAGCCTCCAATAGCTTGGGAGAATGTACTTGAATAAATTATTGTTACAAGGGGTGATCAAATGAAAGGTACGAAACGACATAAAATGAAACAGTTAAATATTTGCATATTCCGCCGTGGAAGAGTGTAGGGAGACATCTCGGGATGCCATTGGAGGTTCTGACTGGGATCGGAGCGTGCGCGGGAGCCCCGCATGCGCAGGAGAGAGCAAAGGCTCTTATAAAAAGCGGAGTCCTAATAATGCGGCAGTCCCAGATCAGTGGGCAGTCCCTATGAGGACAGGATGGCGTTCGCGTTGCAAAATTCGACGATTGAGGAGCAGCGAAATGTTGCCTGATTTCTGAGAGCGGAAGGTGAGAAACCGGTAGCTATTCATCGGCGTATGGTGATCGTTTATGAGGAGAAATGTGTCTATGACAATTCTTCAGAAAATGTTGTGCCTGTTTTTGTGCAGGCCGTGAGTGTGTAGGTGATGACGAGAGACTAGGCCATCACGAGAGACAAGGTAGATGACTTTATGAGAAGTGATCGGAGTGTCACATCGCAAATGTTGGCCCTGAAGATGGATGTCAGCTATGGAACCGTGTGGACAATTGTCACGACAGGCCAATGAAATATCTTGCCAACTGACAGTATTTAGTTGAATCGGTTACAACCAGTAAATACCAGGGGCGTAAACATAAATTTTGGGTCCCGTCACAAATGACTTTTACGTGCGCCCCTCCATCTTGTTTCTCCCTACATAGATTTCATTTCACCCCTCATTAAAAAAATCTTGAGCCTCCTTTAGGCTCGGAACCGTGCCGACAGGTGTTCCCCCCCCCCTTTTTGCATGCTCCTACTCATTTGTGTCAACAGCCCAAACATGACCCACGCATTTATGGTAGGGCCGGGGTCGCCTTGTTTAATGGTGCAGGCCCCTTCAATTTTTGTTAATAGGCGTACGAATATAAGGTTTTAACCCTCTTTTTAAGTCCCGGACCCTTTATCAGGTCGCGTCGGACCCCAATATATCTGACCCCTTCCCGTTTCTCAGGAGCCACGGCCCCCAAAGCTCTAAAAAAGAGAGAAAGTTGATGAGAGGAAAGCATTCGGACATGTAGACTTGGGTGGGTAAAACAAAAATATACCCACATATATGGGGCGATTCTCGAAAAAATGTTCCGTGCGTAACGCTAAGTTTTTCATTTTATTCAAGTAACTATTAATCAAATATGGGATCAACTGTCATACTTTGATAGTTTTTTTAGCATGTATTATTCCCCAACAGAATTGTTTTTGTTTGAAGGCTTTGGTTAGCTGGAAAAAATAAAGAACTTAGCAGACCAAACGGGACATTTTTTCGAGAATCGCCCTAATGGCACAAATGATCCAGGAGAACAGTAGTCCCGTAGTGCTGCCATCTATGTACACAGAGGAAGAGCTACTGCACACCTAAAGATATTTTTGTTCCAGGGGCAAAAGCGAATTTAGAAACACTTTGAAATTACTATCGATTTCGCACAGTTATTACGAAATAAAAATATATAACTTTCCATGAAAATGCAGAAGTTTTTGACACGAAAGGAAAATTTAAAAGTAGAATATAAAACTGGAATGTCGCATCCCACACATGAGCCATATTTAGTAGTGCTGCCATCTTTATTCTCGATATGGAACTAGAAATCACCCCAAGGGTTTCTATGGGGGAATAGGAGCTAACTTTCTTTTTTAGAAAACTGTCAAACTGTTTTAACTTTCCAAAAAGCTGTAGTGCACACAAAATAAAAAAATTTGTTAAAAAAAATCTGAATGCCTCAGAAAAAAGAAATTATAGCATAGAAAAGTAGATTGCGAGTTTAAATGTAGTAGCATTTCCAGCGAAAGAAATATATTTAGCTATGACGTTAATCTAGACTACTTTTAAACGAACTGGGAAATGTGATTTTACAGAAAAGTTTGGGTTCACATTAAACAAGAACCTTTTTTTTTATTTCTGAACTTGATATCCTTTTTTATGATATACGGGGGTCAAGAATGAATATATGGTTAAATATATTTTAAATTTGGAAGGATGTTCAAGCAAACGCTTTGTTATTGTACGGGGAAATACAAATGTTCAATTGCCTTAAAAGTGTTTCTTCTTTTTGGTGTAATCACTTTAATATTGCGAAGTCAAAGCCTGACTGGTTTTAGGGTAAAAGAGCAGGAGGAGACATGGGGGGAAGTAATATAAAAGTCAAAACACATATTTTTCTTTGATTTCGGCAGAATAAATGACAACGTTTTCTGATATCGGGGACACGAGGGCAAATAATTTAGACGTCTAAAACGTTTTTTTTTCCTTTGCTTAATGTTGCCAGAATTTAAAGCATCATGATGCAATGACAACAGGGACACGAGGACAAATAATTTCTGTGCCAAAAAATATGTTTTTCTGTGCTAAATTTCCACAGAATTTAAGACATCATATTTTGCTATGGAGGACCTGTGGCCAAATCTTTTATGCATCCCAAAACATGCTTTCCTGGGGCAAAATTTAAGGGAACCTATATCGGCATCGATGAAACTTCTGTGTCGAAAAACATGTTTTTCTATGCTAAATTTTGGCAGAATTTTAAACATAATTGGAGACACGAGGGAAAATAATTTATAAGTCAAAAAACTTGCTTTTCTATGATCGCCGTCATGGATTTGGGCAGAATTCATGACGACGTTTTTTGAAATCGGGGACACGAGGGCAAATAATTTTTGCGTTCAAAAAAGTGTTTTTCTACGCTTAGTTTTGAAAGAAAGAACATAGGGTAGTTCTATATGATTAAAACATCATGGTTTTGTTTTCGGGGACAGCAGGGCAAACAATTTATGCTTCCAAAAACAATTTTTTAAATGCTCATCTTCGGCAGAACCAAAAACATTATATTCGATATTGGGGACACATGGGCAAATAATTAAAGTGTCCAAAAACTTGTTTTTCTGTTTTGTTTTTGGCAGAATTCAAGGCATCATTTTGTCACTTGTCAGCCCCGCATAACCGGAACGGTAAAACGAATACCCCGCAGATGAACAAAACTCCCCTGAATATTTCCCCATAGACGCAATATTAAAGGTCGCCGCTTAATCGAATAATTTCCCCAACAATCGAATAATATTGCTCAGCTTTCGAAAATATTTTTGCCAAGAAAATTTTTGCATAAATTAGAAATAAATTAAGTAAGAACGTGACGATGGGGTCGGACGAAGCGATCCAATGATTCCTAGCAGGTGCTGCAGAAAAGTCGGACTTAGAACCGGCAGTTTTGATTCCATGACGAAGTCTCCGGGCAAACGAAGAGTCTCACCGTAGACGAGCTCGGCAACTGAAGACGCTAAATCTTCCCTGTAGACTGTTCTCAATCCCAGAAGCACTGAGGGGTAGGGCATCTACCCATCACGCACTTGAAACAATTAATGGCCTGTTTTAATGGACGGTGCAGTCTTTCGACCCTGCCATTGCATTTCGGATTATAAGCCGACGTTCTACTTAGTTTAATTCCGAACAAATTAGAAAATGACTTATATAGCGAGGATTCAAATTATCTGCCCTGGTCACTAGAAATGACTGATGGAACATCAAAACGAGCAATCCAAGAAAAATATATAGCTTTAGCTACCGTTTCTGAGGATATGTCAGCTATCGGAGAAACCTCCGGCCAACGCGTAAAGCGATCAATAATTGTCACGCAATAAATTTAACATCGACAAATTTTTGATGGTCCTATCAAATCGACGTGAATATGTTTGAATCTTCCGTCAGGAAGTGGGAAGTTACCATATGGGACTTTAGTTCGTTGATATTCTAAACAAGCCTGACAATATAATTTTATGTCCGCTTTCATACCTAAAAAAACATATTTTGCAGCTATTAATTTTGTCGTAGCGCATATACCAAGGTGGGACAAATTATGATACGAATCAAATACCTTTTTACGAAAAGAGTCGGGCACAATAGGTTGAATGTTTGAAGTTGAGATATTACAAAGTAAAAATTTTTCCGAATTCGGAACCGGAAATTTAATTTGCAGCGATAGGCTTTCATTTGCGTCGTTCAATTTTTTTTTAAAAGCTCAGAATCTTCCAACTGAGCAGTCGCCAAGGATTTCCCATCAACAGTAGAGGGGATGGAAAATTTCTTCGATGCGGGAAAGCGTATCTGCCACGAAATTTTCTTTTCCCTCGACGAAACGAATGTCTGTAGAAAATTGCGAAATGAAATCAAGTTGGCGTACACGCCGGGGGGAAGCTTTTGAATGGTTTTTCCGACTAAACGCAAAAGTGAGAGGCTTGTGATCTGTATAGATCACAAATGGGCGCACTTCTAACATATGTATTATTGCACTGAAAATGTAATTATTGCACAACATTACTGAAATGTAAATATTGCACAATATACTGCTAATAGTTCTCGATCATAAGTTGAATACTTTTGTTGCGTTGAAGTTATTTTACGCGAAAAGAAACCTAAGGGTTTGAGCATAGGCGGATTTAGGCCATATTTTTTTTTGGGGGGGGGGGGGGGCGGTGCAATAATAATAGGGATCAGGGGAGGGGGGTATTCCCGGAATAACAAGGCAGTGTCAAAATCAGAAAATAATTTTAGGACGGGACACACTTTTAAGTCTAAAAAACGCCATGTAAACCGTATTTAGTTGGATTAGGGGATGGGCAATTCTTAGCATTTCAAACTGCAGAAAAAGTATTAAACTAAAGTCGATATTAGAAGCAATGGGTGAATCCAACTACTGGTTTGGAATGGAATTCACGCCCAGAAAAAAATTGAAATAGTAGTTTTGAAATAACTTTTTTACAGATCTTGGTGATATTTTAGGGGCAAGAAAGGTACGTGTGCCTTCAAGGGTATTTTCAGAAATTTTAGTCATATAAATGTGATTATAGTCCATATTTGTAGTTAGGGTTAGGAATGAGATTCATAGACCGTCTCCAATCTATTTTCTGAATTGCAGATAGAAATACGAATCCCCTCCCCTCCCCCACGCTACCTTTTTAAATTTTGTAATTGAAGTTTCAAAAATACTACGGAGGACAATTTTTGATGCTGTTACCGGACGGGGTGTTCTGGAGCTCTCCCCTGGAAAATTTTCGAAATTGAAGTTCTAAAAATGAAGTTCTTCTGCAATACTCCGTGGTATTAAAAAAAAAAAAAAAAAAGGATTCTCCCACTTAAATATTTTGAAATAGTAGTTTTCAAAACCAAAATATTAACACTCTTTCATGATATTAGAGAAAGGTGGTCGGAGGCCCTTCTTCGAATATTTTCCAAAACTAAAGTCTTAAACGCATGAGTGTAATTATATTCAGCAAATTACGCATGAGTGTAAGACCATATTTGGTAACGTTAGGGACACTGAGTTTTTGGAGCTTTAGTTTTGAAAAACTGCAATTTTAAACGATTTTCGATGTATTTAGATGATTAGAAGATCTCCCCTGGAAATTTTGCGAAAGTGAAGCACAAGAAACGAAATTTGAGGTACTCTGTAATAACTTTAGCTGGAGAAAGGGCTTTGGAGAATAAAAATTTTAAAGACTGATAAAAGAAAAAAATGAAAACGAAATAGAAAAAATGAAAAAAAAAAGGGAGGGGGAGATATGAAAGAAAAAGAATTGTGCGAGGATGGGGGGAAGGAGGCACACAATTCGCCGCCAATATTTTGAAGCTGTTGAAAAATTTAAATGTCAATATTTCTTTTTGAAAGAAATTTCGATTTTTTTCCCAACATTCTTTTTTTTTTCGTAAAATAACTGCGTTTTAGTCGGGGGACTACGGGGGAAGAAACTGCAAATTGCGATAAAATTATGAAACTGGGCATGCTTGTAGACATTGTATAAACAAAAATTTTAGGAAGGGGAAGCATTCCAAAATCCCCCCCCAAACCCCCCTGGCAGCCATTTTTGGTCCAAAACCAAAAACGGCGATTCTTTTTAAATTTTCGTTATTATAATTTTTTTAATCATTGGTTGTGTCATTCCATGGATGTTTATTACATTTTTTACTATTTAAAACTCCAAATAATGTCTAATTTCAGAAAGGACTTCACAAAAAGTGGTTTAAAAAAAATCGATATTTTTAAATTGTGAGTTCTCTGAAGTGAATCCCCCCCCCCATAACAGATTTACAGGTTTCTGAATCTGAAGATACATTACATCAATGTTATATCAAAGTAGAGTTCCAGTTATCCGAACTCTAATTGCCCGAACTGTCCAATTATCCGGTCATGATGCCCCTCGTTTTAATTACTGAGCACGCATAATTGAAACTATTTGCGAAGGGTATAATCAGTGGCGGATGGGGCAACATGAACCGGCGCTGGCATTTATATGCCAGCCGGCCCCTTAAGACTTGCTTCTTGTCCCTCAAGGACGCTCCCAACGTCCTTGAGGTTTTTTTTTTTTCAGATGCAAAAGATAGAGCGGATACATCTTCTAGTTTTAGTAGGGAGTCACCATTAGAATTTGAGTATTCAAATTAGGAGAACTGCGTTTACGAATGCGAAGAAAAAGAATCAATAATTCGAACACCTGCATAGTAAAAAGTAATATTCTTGCAGATGATGCGAGGGAGGGGAGGGAGGGTTCAGGGGCACTCCCCCGGAAAATTTTCAAAATTATAGCTTCAGAAACGCATTGTTAGACTTTTCAAATGATCTTGGGCGATGTTTACGGGAAGGAGCAATTGAAGAATTCCCCCAAAACCTTTTCAAAATCAGAGCTCTAAAACGTATGTGTAAGCTATGTTTGGAAACACTAGGAGAGGGGGAGAAAAGAAGGGGTTTAGGAATTCTTTCTAGGCAAAATTGCTCAATTGAAGTTCCCAAAGCGCCTATATAGGTGACAATTGACGCTCTTTGGCTGGAAGGCGATGTTTTTTAAAAGTGTAATGTTCGTGCAGATAATGTGGGGGGGGGGGGGGGGAAGGGCACTCCTTCCAGAAAATTTTCGAAATTGTAGCTTCTAAAACGTACTGTTAGACTATTTTTAGATGATCTTGGGGTGATATTTGCGGGAGAGGGTATTTGAGGAACTCCCCCAAAACGGTTTCAAGAGATTTAAAACGTATGTGTAAGCAATGTTTTGAAACACTAGGAGGGAGAAGGGAGGGGTTCAGGAATTCTTTCTGGGCAAAATTTCTCAATTGAAGTTCCCCAAGGGCCAATTTAGGTGACAATGGACGATCTTTGGGAAGGGGAGGGGCTATGTTTTTTGAAAGTTTGTTACCTATAAAATGCCCCCCCCTAAAGTCAGTATCTGAAGGTCTTATGTGCAATAACGATTGATGAGGAACTTTTCATGCGATATCGCGTGAAAAGAGAACGTATAATTTTGATGAACGTCTTTAAACTACCTTTGATAATGTTAATGAGAGCAAAGATCCGGTGCCGCCCTCCCCTCCGGGATTTTTTAAAAAATTGTCTTAAAAATGCATTCTAGATGATCTTAGATAATGTTTGGGGGGAGAAGAGGCTCTAAGGTGCGCTGTCCAGGAATGTTTTCGTAATTGAAGTCTACAGAATGGGATATTAGGTCTTTGATAACGTAAAGGGAACCGACAATTACTGAAGTTTAAAAAACGTTATTTTCGTCGACTTCCAATGACGTGAGGGGGAGAAATTTTCGGGACATAATTTGGAATTAAATCCTATAAAAGGAAATTTGAGAGGACCTTTAGTGATGCTGGCGAGCGTGTTGGGAACAAAAAATTTTCGAAGTTAGCTTTTAAAACGCAGTTTTTGTCGATCTGTGGTAATGTTACTGGGTGAAGCTGTTTGGGGACCTTCCTTCGGTAATTTTTCGAAATTTGAATTCTAAAACGCAGTTGTAGATGATATTCGCTGATGTTACCAAGGGTTCAGGGGCTCTTCTTAGAAATCTTTTCGGGATTGAAGCCCTGAAAAAGAAATTTCATACCATTTTTGGTGATACAAGGGTGAGGAGAGATTTGATGACCTCTGAAAATTTTCTTAATTGTAGTCCTAAAAACGAAATTTTAAATGATCCTTAAAGATGGAATGGAGGCACTTCTGCAGGATTTGGGTGATCACTCTCCTGGAAGCTTTTCGAATTTCAAGTCCTAAATACAAGATGTAGGCCATCTTTGGTAACGATAGGCAATAGGAGATGGGACTGGGTTCTGATTTAGAAACTTTCCATGCACTCTTTCAAAATAAAAGTTTTAAAACTCGTTTTTAATCTGCCTTGGAGGTGTAAAATGAATGGTAGGGCTCGAGGATCTTTCTCACTTCCACATGCTTTGCTGACACCCTATCATTTTATTAACTTATTGATACAAACGTTATGGAAAAACCTCCCCGCAGTATTTCTTTTCCAAAACCATTTTAGTTCTTTGTTTTTTTTCATAGTGAAATTTTAAATTTCCAACCTGATGTTTGAATCTATTTGAAATTAAAGAGTTTGAGATTCTTTAAAATATTTTTTTAACATTTTGGACTGATGTGGTACTTTTCAGGGACACCAGGTCTTCTCCCAACCTTATTTTACTTTAAATATTCTCCAGCTAGAATATCGCAAAAAAGTTTTGTTTCACTTTCGTTTTATACCTTCAAACACTTAGTATCCATTTCATTACAATGTTTTAAATCTCCCTTACTGCATTTTAACTTTTTTTTCTTTTTAAAACATGCTTCGGCGGCCCCTATGAAACCGACACAATTATCTAGTTATTCATTCATTGTATTAAAGTGAAATTTATCATAGGTTTTACTATACACTGAATACTTTTTCGGTTGATTTTCTTTTTTTTTTATTTGTCAGAATGTCGCGAAAAATTTCTGCTGCCTTTAGTTGGGTAAATTATAATAAAGAACCGTGGATGTTCCTAAATAATATTTAAAGGTTTAATTGTTTAATATTCAAGGGTTGCATTTTCTTTCAAAATTTTGTTGAGAAAATATTTTTTGTCACGAGAATTCCACTTGGTATTTAATTTAATTTTTTTAAATACTGAGAAGGTTTTCTTTTTTTTTTTTTTACTTTGCTCCTCCCTAAATTAAAAATTGGCAGCCACGGTTCTACGCCTCCCCTGGAGGAGGCTCTGCCTTTACGTGTTCATTGTCCCCTACAGACTATGTGATAGTAAAAGGAGATTGGTGGGGCTATCGGACTTTCACAGATTCAACTGCGTTAAGAAGATGGGCGTTGGTTGATCTTCAAATTATCGATTTAATTGCACAGTTTGATAAAGTTACCTCTGCTGATTAAAAAAAAAACGCTGTATATGCGCAATTAGGAAATGTTAAATTTCGAAAGCATGTTTTCAAGAAAGGTCTTGAGGAGAAATGGCTAAACATGAGAATCCATTTTTAGAGTCATCGAAAGAATTGTTCTCATTGGAGACGAATGTAGCTGTAGACGACGAATATGTGGAGCAACTGTTGAAGATTCGGCAAGTTGTGGAAAACAAACAGTGCAACAAATTTATAGAGAAAAGAGTTATAACTCAAAAGTCACTTTATGTTCACGGGTAGAAAAACAATAATTTTTTAGGATTTCATTTTTCCAGAAAAATCAGTAAGTCTGCTCTTTTACTGCAAAGATTAAAATCCGATACAGATTCATTTTCTAATCTTTTCATTATTTGCAATACCGTAAATTTCAACCTAGTTGAATTTCTCCTGTATGAAAATCAACCTTACCCTCCATCGATTTCAATAAATGGAGCTCTTTCAACGGGAAATAAGTCTAGTTAATAACATTCCTGCTCAGTGAGTTAAATTATAGTATTCTTACTGATGAAAACAACTCGAGAGAAGAAGAAAACGAGTTAAGATGGGATTATGAAGATGCAAATGATGAATGCTAATTTTAAAATAAGTGCAATGGAGATACATTGTGACGCCATTGTCTATGATGGTTCTTTCATCGTTCACATAAAACGACCTAGGACAGAAAATTTTTCGGTGGAGTATCTGCATTCTTTTCAGGATACAACAAGTAAGACATATAAGAGGAATAAGAGAAAGATATTATTTTAGAGAAAATGGTTTGCTTTCTAAGAACTAGTTCAGTTTCTACGAA
Organism: Uloborus diversus; assembly: GCF_026930045.1. Taxonomy (NCBI): domain Eukaryota; kingdom Metazoa; phylum Arthropoda; class Arachnida; order Araneae; family Uloboridae; genus Uloborus; species Uloborus diversus. The sequence goes on from NC_072732.1 coordinate 6,286,049, forward strand.
ACGCAGATAAGACAGAATTGTTTTCCATGATTGCACTAGCTATATGATCTTATGTTTGCTCTTAATGATGTGACGGTGATTTTCATCGAATAAGACACCTCTAGTGCCATAAAATCACGAGGAAGCTAATTTCTGGATCTACGTTCATGTTTTGCATGCTACAATAAGAGGACACATGAGCATATTCGTTGGAACTGTTGACAACAATGCTTCCATCAGCTGTACAAAAAGGGGATGAAGAAGATTTTGGAGCTGGAAAACACTTTCGACTTATACTAGTCCAAGACTTGGCGTACAAATTCGGTCAGCAAAAATCAGTTATTCTAAGAGAATTCCACTCATTCTCAGGAATTCATTCCCAGCGGAACTCTCATGGTTATCTCTTTTCTTGCAGGTTGGAAAAAAGTGTCGATGTGGAAATGATGAAAAGACTATCCTGATGTTATTGGTGTATTTTCATATACATCCTAACCTAAAAAAAATGCACACCTAATTAAAAATTTCAAATATCTTAACGATTATTTTTGCTACTACTCGTCTGCATGCAACTTGCCGTCCGTAAATGAAGCTGGAAACTGTTTTTCCACCAGCGAACAATGATCAATGATTAACTTACCTCCCACACCTGAAGCCCAAAGGCAAGTTATTTAGTGCTTATCAAGGTGGACATCAGTGGGGCAGTATGTCCAAAAATTTAGCCTTAACTTTAATTTATGATTGGGGTTTTACAGTAACTGATGAAAAGCACGTTATTTGTTTGAGTTTGCCCGAAGTTTCAAGTTCTTGCTGAAGGCGAATTTACGTTATGCAAGGCAAGTGTAAAAAAAAACTGCTCTCAAATAACTTGTGGGTGCTTCAAAAATGGACTTATCTAAACACCTATGTGTAAATACTGCAATGGGAAATGTTAAGTACTTGTGTAAATTACTTGTAAATTCAAACGTTTTAAATTACTTTCTATATAATCGTTGTATGCATCACTTAAGCATATTTGTATTACAATTTAGTTGTAGTTTTTGTAACAGTGAATTATATTTCAATTAATAACAATTTTATTAATAGTAAAAATATTGCTAGCTTTATTAACATAGCACTAAACTTCTTATTATAGTAATTAAATATTTCTATGTCCTTCACCCCTATTTCAAGTGCACATATGACTGTCAAAACTGCAGAATGTGAGTGAAACTCCCAAAAAAATTGCGTACTTCATTTCCAAGTGCTAGATGTTTTTTTTCCACCGATAATGAAAATTGATTTTGTTTTAACTAATCAAAGTGCTATATTTATTCTTAAACAACAATTCAAATGTTTTATTCAAGTTTTGAAAAATTACTAGCTTTGTTTATGGTTTTTAATTTCGAGTTTTAGTCTTAGTTTTGCAATCAATTTTTAATAGTAAACTTAAAGCATAGGTTCGGATTTTCTGATGTTTCGGATTTCTGGGGTTCGGATTATTGGGTTCTACGGTAAATGAATTGATTTTCCTTAACACAGTGCATTAAAATGCATAAAAAAACATTTCTCAAACGGCCCCTCAAGAAATGTTAGACTTTGATTAATTAAAGTTGTTAAAAACTTGATTTTTTTTAAAAAAATAATTTTAAAATTAGGAGGTTTAGAGATATTTTGATGACATTATACTCTTTAGTAAGCATAATAGAACTCCCAAAAGAAGATACAGTGGGTATTTTTCGAAAAACAAAAAAAGAAAAGTAGTTTTGGATTTTTGACCAAAAATGACTGCCAGGGGGGTTTGAGGGGGGGGGGGGGATTTTGAATTGTAACTTCTTCCAAAAATGCTTGCTAGTACATTGTCTACATGCATGCCAAGTTTCATAATTTTATCACAAAATGCAGTTTCCGGCTATTTTTTCTACCATAGCCCCTATACTAAAGTTGCTGATGGGGGATCTCCTCCCACTACGAGATATTTATTTTAGCTTCGTTTGAAATAAGCTCTCTTCCTTTCAGTAAAGAAGAATTCTTCTGCCTGCACAGTTATACTAAAATCTTAAGATTAAACAGTCAAACAGTGTAGCAATGAGGAAAAAACCATAGACTAATAATAAGAGTAGACCGAGCTATGGCAACCCTTTTGCTGCTCATAAACCAAACCATGTGACTGGTGGATATCCTAGCAACAGCGGACGTTAATCGTAGCAGACGATCAACGCCAGCGCGAAATAAAATAAATAGAATTGATGGAACACGGAAGAATGATCTTTTATGGAGTCCGATTTGTAAATTTGTTATTCTAAGTTGTAAATATTTTGTTAATATAGTGAGTTTTTCGTTTAGATAGCATTGTGCATTTTCTTTAGTCAATTTCAATAACTCTCTAAGCAATAAAAGATGCAAACGACCAAGAAGAATCAGCAAACGGTAAGATTTTTACCTACAGTTTCAATTTAAGATACTGATTAGTACATTTTTGCGTTAACGCAAACCGTTTACGCCATTTCGTTCACGCCAACGCTGACAGCTCCAAATGAAATAAAAGTTACCGAAAACTGATCAAAAACTATTACTAATGTCAAAATAATGCATAACTAAAAGAAAAACAGTTCAATCTCTGCACCTGGAAGTTTTTTTTTAATGAAAACGCATTGTCTTAAAATACATGTCGAGTGCCAAACTATAGATAATGCTGCCATCTAGCAACCATGCTGCCAAAGTCTTCGCCAAGCCCTTCCACTAGTCACATGATACATCTATGAACCAATTTTCTTCATCAGCAAGAATGAGAAAGCTCGGTCTACTCTTATTATTAGTCTATGGATAATAGCGCCTTGGAGTAAACAAGGAAGCACTAAATATTTTCACCCCTAGTGTCTTGCGAACCGAAGCAAAAAAAAAAAAAAAAAAAAAAAAAAACGTTTTACGCAGATTCATTTCCTCATTGTTGACAATTTTAATGTGATTCAGTGGCTAACTCTTTAAATATCACCAACATTGGCCGAATTAAAACCCGATTTAAAAATTTTAAAAAAAAAATCGCTAAATTTTTCGCCAAGTTTGCGACAAAACTTGGCGGACAAAAGCTCGAAGATATATCGCCAAGTGTTTGATAATTATAACACCACTTGAGTTTGCATTGAAATCAACAATGATTTCCTCCGAAAAAAGAAAAAAGTGTAAAAGACCCCCTTAGGAACATCCGAATGCAACCAAAACGGAAGGTTTACAATTAAACACAACTAGGAGGCTACGCACCGAATTTCAACTTTCTAGGACATGCGGGTTTTGAGTTATGCGAGATACATACGTACATACACACATACATACGTACGTACATACATACAGACGTCACGAGAAAACTCGTTGTCATTAACTCGGGGATCTTCAAAATGCGTATTTCGGGTGCCTGTACTTTCCTAGGCATTTCCACGTGCGGTTGGGTCGGGAAAAAAAAAAAAAAAAAAAAACTGAACACCCATTAGGGGATGAGCAAAATGGAAATTTAGGACGATTTTTGAGTGTTTTTTTTCGCATATATTTTTTACTTCCTTTTTTGTAAAAAGAAGCAAAAATTGAGAGATTGAAAATGCAGTGAAGTTAAATGAAAGTGCAAACAGCAATCTAATACGCTTTGGAAAAGATAAAGTTGAATCTGGTTTGAAACTGTGGTTCACGAAAAAGGATGCGTGAGATTACGGTTCATTAACGTGGCACATAGCAGAAGATCGTGTTTTAAAGATGGGTAGACAAAACCTTTGTAACTTTGGACGGATAGTTTAATCGATGAAAAAAAAAAGAGTTTAATGTTTAATTTGAATTTTGACATCTGGAATTCAAATTGTTTTTCGAAATCATGTGTGTGTTTGTGGCTGTGTGCAGGCATGAGTGTGTGTATGGGTGTAGGATATGGAAACAACCTGGAGACTTTTCTCTGGAGGAGCAGCATCGGGAGGGGCCGGTCGACGGTGATGCTGCAAAGGGATGCGGGGGGGGGGGGATCATAGGAATACAAAACAGTCAAACGAGAGCAATAAAAAATGTATTTGCTCAAAAATTCATTCTACTAAATTAGTTATTTATGATTTAAAACTGCGTTTAGTTGACTCATTGCAATTTTCATTTGCACTTGAAAAATTAAATGCTCCTTAATGGAAAAAAATCACTATTTTATTACGCACTGGATTCGTTTCGGTTATTCTTATCAAATCGATTTTGTCCCTAAGTGATCACATTGAGAGGTGCCAATTGTATTTGTTTAAGTTCATTATGCTATAACTTTTTTAGGGTTCCTTTTCATAATAAAAAAATCAAATTAAAATTTTCAACTCAAAAGTACGTGGGGTCCAATCGAAAATGCTGCTATACAGATAGATTTAGAAACAAAAAGTCAACTGATGCTTACCCCCCAAGACCTAAACTTTAACACATTTTATCAAAATTTTAAGCTGTCAATTTACCTCCTGTGCTTATCCCTGTTTCATATGCGCGCGCAAAATTATAACAGCAATCTAACTATGAGTAGATTGAAAAGGAAAATGAGACAACTAAACTAAAAAGAAAAGGGTTTTAGACCTTCGCGAAACATACAAAGAAAAACTAGTGAGTATGGACGAATATTAATTGAAGTTATGCAATTTTTTTTCTGAAAGAAAACGGGAATTTTATCTTGCACGCTCCAGATTTGGGAAACATTTTCAGGAATATACTTCAAAAGGATTTTTCGAAATTAAATCTTGAGATTAAGCAGAGTATTAAACGTGAATAAGGCTTGAATTCAAAAGTAGTATTTTTTTGAGAAAGATATTCGACGCGATCGCGAAATAATAAATTTAAACAATGAAAAACCAGTGGTACCAGAGAATTCATTTTAAGGAACCCCCCAGAAATTCAAATTCATTTTAAATCTGATACAAAATTATTTCTAGTCCTGAAAAAAAAGAATAACTGTAGGAGTTTTATTAAGGTATTCGAAAAGGGAAGAAAAAAGGGAAACAATCAACTGTGCAGAAATTAATTGGTGTACAATGAAAAATTTTGACAAACCCTTATTGAAATTTTGAAAAGGAAAATTTCATTTTTTTTTTGTTTTTGGAACATGGAGTGTGCAAGAAAATTTTTGAAATGATGCTTTAAATTATGGCTTTAACGAAACAAAAAGACTTATTAAAAAATAAAGGTTCACGCGCTCGCGATACGAATATCTTCTCAAATGAAAAGAAAAAATAGTACGTATGGACATTATTTGAAGTAAGCCATTTTTTTTGAAAGAAAATGGGAATTTTATCTTGCACACTCCAGATATTGGAAACATTTTCAGGAATATACTTTAAAAGGATTTTTCGAAATTAATCTTGAGATTAAGCGGAGAATTAAACGTGAATAAGGATTGAATTCAAAAGTAATATTTTTTTGAGAAAGATATTCGACGCGATCGCGAACTAATAAATTTAAACAATGAAAAGCCAGTGGTACCAGAGAATTCATTTTAAGGAACCCCCCCAGAAATTCAAATTCATTTTAAATCTGATACAAAAATATTTCTAGTCCTGATAAAAAATGAATAACTGTATTAGTTTTATTAAGGTATTCGAGAAGGGAATAAAAAAGGGAAACAATCAACTGTGCAGAAATTAATTGGTGTACAATGAAAAATTTTGACAAACCCTTATTGAAATTTTGAAAAGGAAAATTTCATTTTTTTTTTGTTTTTGGAACATGGAGTGTGCAAGAAAATTTTTGAAATGATGCTTTAAATTATGGCTTTAACGAAACAAAAAGACTTATTAAAAAATAAAGGTTCACGCGCTCGCGATACAAATATCTTCTCAACTGAAAAGAAAAAATACTAAGTATGGACATTATTTGAAGTAAGCCATTTTTTTTTTTGAAAGAAAATGGGAATTTTATCTTGCACACTCCAGATATTGGAAACATTTTCAGGAATATACTTTAAAAGGATTTTTCGAAATTAATCTTGAGATTAAGCAGAGAATTAAACGTGAATAAGGATTGAATTCAAAAGTAATATTTTTTTGAGAAAGATATTCGACGCGATCGCGAACTAATAAATTTAAACAATGAAAAGCCAGTGGTACCAGAGAATTCATTTTAAGGAACCCCCCAGAAATTCAAATTCATTTTAAACCTGATACAAAATTATTTCTAGTCCTGAAAAAAAAGAATAACTGTAGGAGTTTTATTAAGGTATTCGAAAAGGGAAGAAAAAAGGGAAACAATCAACTGTGCAGAAATTAATTGGTGTACAATGAAAAATTTTGACAAACCCTTATTGAAATTTTGAAAAGGAAAATTTCATTTTTTTTTTGTTTTTGGAACATAGAGTGTGCAAGAAAATTTTTGAAATGATGCTTTAAATTATGGTTTTAACGAAACAAAAAGACTTATTAAAAAATAAAGGTTCACGCGCTCGCGATACGAATATCTTCTCAACTGAAAAGAAAAAATACTAAGTATGGACATTATTTGAAGTAAGCCATTTTTTTTTTGAAAGAAAATGGGAATTTTATCTTGCACACTCCAGATATTGGAAACATTTTCAGGAATATACTTTAAAAGGATTTTTCGAAATTAATCTTGAGATTAAGCAGAGAATTAAACGTGAATAAGGCTTGAATTCAAAAGTAATATTTTTTTGAGAAAGATATTCGACGCGATCGCGAACTAATAAATTTAAACAATGAAAAGCCAGTGGTACCAGAGAATTCATTTTAAGGAACCCCCCAGAAATTCAAATTCATTTTAAACCTGATACAAAATTATTTCTAGTCCTGAAAAAAAAGAATAACTGTAGGAGTTTTATTAAGGTATTCGAAAAGGGAAGAAAAAAGGGAAACAATCAACTGTGCAGAAATTAATTGGTGTACAATGAAAAATTTTGACAAACCCTTATTGAAATTTTGAAAAGGAAAATTTCATTTTTTTTTTTGTTTTTGGAACATAGAGTGTGCAAGAAAATTTTTGAAATTATGCTTTAAATTATGGCTTTAACGAAACAAAAAGACTTATTAAAAAATAAAGGTTCACGCGCTCGCGATACGAATATCTTCTCAACTGAAAAGAAAAAATAGTATTTATGGACATTATTTGAAGTAAGCCATTTTTTTTGAAAGAAAATGGGAATTTTATCTTGCACACTCCAGATATTGGAAACATTTTCAGGAATATATTTTAAAAGGATTTTTCGAAATTAATCTTGAGATTAAGCAGAGAATTAAACGTGAATAAGGCTTGAATTCAAAAGTAATATTTTTTTGAGAAAGATATTCGACGCGATCGCGAACTAATAAATTTAAACAATGAAAAGCCAGTGGTACCAGAGAATTCATTTTAAGGAACCCCCCAGAAATTCAAATTCATTTTAAACCTGATACAAAATTATTTCTAGTCCTGAAAAAAAAGAATAACTGTAGGAGTTTTATTAAGGTATTCGAAAAGGGAGGAAAAAAGGGAAACAATCAACTCTGCAGAAATTAATTGGTGTACAATGAAAAATTTTGACAAACTCTTATTGAAATTTTGAAAAGGAAAATTATTCATTTTTTTTTTTGTTTTTGAACATGGAGTGTGCAAGAAAATTTTTGAAATGATGCTTTAAATTATGGTTTTAACGAAACAAAAAGACTTATTAAAAAATAAAGGTTCACGCGCTCGCGATACGAATATCTTCTCAACTGAAAAGAAAAAATACTAAGTATGGACATTATTTGAAGTAAGCCATTTTTTTTTTGAAAGAAAATGGGAATTTTATCTTGCACACTCCAGATATTGGAAACATTTTCAGGAATATACTTTAAAAGGATTTTTCGAAATTAATCTTGAGATTAAGCAGAGAATTAAACGTGAATAAGGCTTGAATTCAAAAGTAATATTTTTTTGAGAAAGATATTCGACGCGATCGCGAACTAATAAATTTAAACAATGAAAAGCCAGTGGTACCAGAGAATTCATTTTAAGGAACCCCCCAGAAATTCAAATTCATTTTAAACCTGATACAAAATTATTTCTAGTCCTGAAAAAAAAGAATAACTGTAGGAGTTTTATTAAGGTATTCGAAAAGGGAAGAAAAAAGGGAAACAATCAACTGTGCAGAAATTAATTGGTGTACAATGAAAAATTTTGACAAACCCTTATTGAAATTTTGAAAAGGAAAATTTCATTTTTTTTTTTGTTTTTGGAACATAGAGTGTGCAAGAAAATTTTTGAAATTATGCTTTAAATTATGGCTTTAACGAAACAAAAAGACTTATTAAAAAATAAAGGTTCACGCGCTCGCGATACGAATATCTTCTCAACTGAAAAGAAAAAATAGTATTTATGGACATTATTTGAAGTAAGCCATTTTTTTTGAAAGAAAATGGGAATTTTATCTTGCACACTCCAGATATTGGAAACATTTTCAGGAATATATTTTAAAAGGATTTTTCGAAATTAATCTTGAGATTAAGCAGAGAATTAAACGTGAATAAGGATTGAATTCAAAAGTAATATTTTTTTGAGAAAGATATTCGACGCGATCGCGAACTAATAAATTTAAACAATGAAAAGCCAGTGGTACCAGAGAATTAATTTTAAGGAACCCCCCCAGAAATTCAAATTCATTTTAAATCTGATACAAAAATATTTCTAGTCCTGATAAAAAATGAATAACTGTATTAGTTTCATTAAGGTATTCGAAAAGGGAATAAAAAAGGGAAACAATCAACTGTGCAGAAATTAATTGGTGTACAATGAAAAATTTTGACAAACCCTTATTGAAATTTTGAAAAGGAAAATTTCATTTTTTTTTGTTTTTGGAACATGGAGTGTGCAAGAAAATTTTTGAAATTATGCTTTAAATTATGGCTTTAACGAAACAAAAAGACTTATTAAAAAATAAAGGTTCACGCGCTCGCGATACGAATATCTTCTCAACTGAAAAGAAAAAATAGTATTTATGGACATTATTTGAAGTAAGCCATTTTTTTTGAAAGAAAATGGGAATTTTATCTTGCACACTCCAGATATTGGAAACATTTTCAGGAATATATTTTAAAAGGATTTTTCGAAATTAATCTTGAGATTAAGCAGAGAATTAAACGTGAATAAGGATTGAATTCAAAAGTAATATTTTTTTGAGAAAGATATTCGACGCGATCGCGAACTAATAAATTTAAACAATGAAAAGCCAGTGGTACCAGAGAATTAATTTTAAGGAACCCCCCCAGAAATTCAAATTCATTTTAAATCTGATACAAAAATATTTCTAGTCCTGATAAAAAACGAATAACTGAAGGAGTTTTATTAAGGCATTCGAAAAGGGAGGAAAAAAGGGAAACAATCAACTCTGCAGAAATTAATTGGTGTACAATGAAAAATTTTGACAAACTCTTATTGAAATTTTGAAAAGGAAAATTATTCATTTTTTTTTTTGTTTTTGAACATGGAGTGTGCAAGAAAATTTTTGAAATGATGCTTTAAATTATGGTTTTAACGAAACAAAAAGACTTATTAAAAAATAAAGGTTCACGCGCTCGCGATACGAATATCTTCTCAACTGAAAAGAAAAAATACTAAGTATGGACATTATTTGAAGTAAGCCATTTTTTTTTTGAAAGAAAATGGGAATTTTATCTTGCACACTCCAGATATTGGAAACATTTTCAGGAATATACTTTAAAAGGATTTTTCGAAATTAATCTTGAGATTAAGCAGAGAATTAAACGTGAATAAGGCTTGAATTCAAAAGTAATATTTTTTTGAGAAAGATATTCGACGCGATCGCGAACTAATAAATTTAAACAATGAAAAGCCAGTGGTACCAGAGAATTCATTTTAAGGAACCCCCCAGAAATTCAAATTCATTTTAAACCTGATACAAAATTATTTCTAGTCCTGAAAAAAAAGAATAACTGTAGGAGTTTTATTAAGGTATTCGAAAAGGGAAGAAAAAAGGGAAACAATCAACTGTGCAGAAATTAATTGGTGTACAATGAAAAATTTTGACAAACCCTTATTGAAATTTTGAAAAGGAAAATTTCATTTTTTTTTTTGTTTTTGGAACATAGAGTGTGCAAGAAAATTTTTGAAATTATGCTTTAAATTATGGCTTTAACGAAACAAAAAGACTTATTAAAAAATAAAGGTTCACGCGCTCGCGATACGAATATCTTCTCAACTGAAAAGAAAAAATAGTATTTATGGACATTATTTGAAGTAAGCCATTTTTTTTGAAAGAAAATGGGAATTTTATCTTGCACACTCCAGATATTGGAAACATTTTCAGGAATATATTTTAAAAGGATTTTTCGAAATTAATCTTGAGATTAAGCAGAGAATTAAACGTGAATAAGGATTGAATTCAAAAGTAATATTTTTTTGAGAAAGATATTCGACGCGATCGCGAACTAATAAATTTAAACAATGAAAAGCCAGTGGTACCAGAGAATTAATTTTAAGGAACCCCCCCAGAAATTCAAATTCATTTTAAATCTGATACAAAAATATTTCTAGTCCTGATAAAAAACGAATAACTGAAGGAGTTTTATTAAGGCATTCGAAAAGGGAGGAAAAAAGGGAAACAATCAACTCTGCAGAAATTAATTGGTGTACAATGAAAAATTTTGACAAACTCTTATTGAAATTTTGAAAAGGAAAATTATTCATTTTTTTTTTGTTTTTGAACATGGAGTGTGCAAGAAAATTTTTGAAATGATGCTTTAAATTATGGTTTTAACGAAACAAAAAGACTTATTAAAAAATAAAGGTTCACGCGCTCGCGATACGAATATCTTCTCAACTGAAAAGAAAAAATACTAAGTATGGACATTATTTGAAGTAAGCCATTTTTTTTTTGAAAGAAAATGGGAATTTTATCTTGCACACTCCAGATATTGGAAACATTTTCAGGAATATACTTTAAAAGGATTTTTCGAAATTAATCTTGAGATTAAGCAGAGAATTAAACGTGAATAAGGCTTGAATTCAAAAGTAATATTTTTTTGAGAAAGATATTCGACGCGATCGCGAACTAATAAATTTAAACAATGAAAAGCCAGTGGTACCAGAGAATTCATTTTAAGGAACCCCCCAGAAATTCAAATTCATTTTAAACCTGATACAAAATTATTTCTAGTCCTGAAAAAAAAGAATAACTGTAGGAGTTTTATTAAGGTATTCGAAAAGGGAAGAAAAAAGGGAAACAATCAACTGTGCAGAAATTAATTGGTGTACAATGAAAAATTTTGACAAACCCTTATTGAAATTTTGAAAAGGAAAATTTCATTTTTTTTTTTGTTTTTGGAACATAGAGTGTGCAAGAAAATTTTTGAAATTATGCTTTAAATTATGGCTTTAACGAAACAAAAAGACTTATTAAAAAATAAAGGTTCACGCGCTCGCGATACGAATATCTTCTCAACTGAAAAGAAAAAATAGTATTTATGGACATTATTTGAAGTAAGCCATTTTTTTTGAAAGAAAATGGGAATTTTATCTTGCACACTCCAGATATTGGAAACATTTTCAGGAATATATTTTAAAAGGATTTTTCGAAATTAATCTTGAGATTAAGCAGAGAATTAAACGTGAATAAGGATTGAATTCAAAAGTAATATTTTTTTGAGAAAGATATTCGACGCGATCGCGAACTAATAAATTTAAACAATGAAAAGCCAGTGGTACCAGAGAATTCATTTTAAGGAACCCCCCAGAAATTCAAATTCATTTTAAACCTGATACAAAATTATTTCTAGTCCTGAAAAAAAAGAATAACTGTAGGAGTTTTATTAAGGTATTCGAAAAGGGAAGAAAAAAGGGAAACAATCAACTGTGCAGAAATTAATTGGTGTACAATGAAAAATTTTGACAAACCCTTATTGAAATTTTGAAAAGGAAAATTTCATTTTTTTTTTTGTTTTTGGAACATAGAGTGTGCAAGAAAATTTTTGAAATTATGCTTTAAATTATGGCTTTAACGAAACAAAAAGACTTATTAAAAAATAAAGGTTCACGCGCTCGCGATACGAATATCTTCTCAACTGAAAAGAAAAAATAGTATTTATGGACATTATTTGAAGTAAGCCATTTTTTTTGAAAGAAAATGGGAATTTTATCTTGCACACTCCAGATATTGGAAACATTTTCAGGAATATATTTTAAAAGGATTTTTCGAAATTAATCTTGAGATTAAGCAGAGAATTAAACGTGAATAAGGATTGAATTCAAAAGTAATATTTTTTTGAGAAAGATATTCGACGCGATCGCGAACTAATAAATTTAAACAATGAAAAGCCAGTGGTACCAGAGAATTAATTTTAAGGAACCCCCCCAGAAATTCAAATTCATTTTAAATCTGATACAAAAATATTTCTAGTCCTGATAAAAAACGAATAACTGAAGGAGTTTTATTAAGGCATTCGAAAAGGGAGGAAAAAAGGGAAACAATCAACTCTGCAGAAATTAATTGGTGTACAATGAAAAATTTTGACAAACTCTTATTGAAATTTTGAAAAGGAAAATTATTCATTTTTTTTTTGTTTTTGAACATGGAGGGTTACAGCGAAACTAATACTCGACGTTAAATCCCGGTTATCACAGATTTGCCATTTCAACTGCGCTTGCGCGCGGACTTAGCTGATTTCAAAAATCTTGCTAAAATTAATCACAAACATTTTAAGTTTGGTAATAAATATGAGATGGCAACAGATAAAAATTAGAAATCACAAAGATTTCTCTGATTTAGTTTTTAGACCTCGGTAAAGATTGAATTTTGCGTCTTAATTATTAATGGATTCGGTGTCTGATTTGTCTGTCCCTTTTCAGGACCAAATTTTTAACCTCAGAAGAGCGTACTAGAATTGCAGCATCACTTCTAATACAAAGCCGAACCCTCAACCTAAATAAAAATGTATAATAATAAGTTATTTACGCCTAACGAAAAATATCCGCAAAAGACGGATTTCTGTACTAATATTGCAATCATTTTTTGAAGTACACAACGTATTTTACATTTATGGTAAACAAATATTTCCAAACTAATAAATATTGAAGTGTCACTTTTCTATTAAAATTATCCAGTTATTCATATCCGTAGTTTCATATAATATATCACGAAATCGCTGTGAAAATATTCTAACGCACTCATTAATTTGGTTAAACTCTCGCTCAGCCTAAATATAAACAAGCAACACGAAATCTTAAAACAGAAAGTTTAAAAAGCTAAGTCCACGCGCAAGCGCAGTTGAAATGGCAAATTTGTGATAACCGGGATTTAACGTCGAGTCTTTCGTAGCACGAACAATATCAAGACAATAATCTAATTCCATCCACGACAGTTTCAGCACGCTAACATCAACAGTAGCTACAGCTGTTTGGATTTTTTGTTCCGTTGTGTTTGCGTATCGGATTTTGTGGCGATAAACCACGCAACACATTGAGCTTTCTTCCCGCGATCCGCCATTGAAATATCTAAAATGCTTTAATATTCCTTTGCATGACATATAGCGCCATCTATGTTCAGAAACATACTGCAGAAAAGAAACTTTTTGGGTTATTCCAGCTAATGTACTAATTAGTTTTGCTGTATCCCTATTGTTTCTTTTTCAATACATTTTTGAAGTTGTACGGATCTTTCTCGGACTGTATTGCTCAGCTTTCGAAAATATTTTAAAATAATATATTAAAAATCTATGGGATCCTACCCAACACACACATACAAACATCCTTTCAAAATTTTTTTGACGTTACTTTTCTTTACTGATAATAAAGCTGAAAGTCTCTCTGTCCGGAGGATGTCTAGATGTCTGGATGTCTGTAGGATATCAGTGACGCGCATAGCGCATAAACCGTTCGGCCGATTTTCGTGAAATTTGGCACAAAGTTAGTATGTAGCATGGGGGTGTGCACCTCGAAGCGATTTTTCGAAAATTCGATGTGGTTCTTTTTCTATTCCAATTTTAAGAAAAAAAATATAAGATGGCCGAGATGATCATAACTTGGAACCGTAACATGGGCACAAGCCAATTGGCGAGATACGAAATGATCATAACGTGGAACCGTAAGATGGGTACAAGCCAACTGGCGAGAAAATTCACCATACATTATTTGCAAATATACAGGCGAACCAAAAGACCTTTGGATTTTTCTATTACGGGCAAAGCCGTGCGGGTATCACTAGTTTATTATATAGAAGTTGAGATAATTGTTAACATGGATCATGGTCTCCCACTAGATGGCGCTGGGGCGGTGGGGCCATGCATGGATGAAAAGCAACTGAGAATAAGTTAGATACCCAAATTTAACTGCGAATTATGAAATGAATATCACACAAGGCATGCAAGATAAAATTTCCAAGGCTTAGATAAATTTGTAAGGAAATAAATGCGGCAACAATTAAAACTCAAAAGTTTTCCTCTGACAGCTGAAGAAGAGGCATAATCGCTAGAACAACTTTTCATTCAAACAACTTTTTCGGCTTAGGACGCCATTTTGAATTTTTAGGGTTTTTACATCCTGAGTTTCAAGACTTTGACTGTGGTAAGTATACTTTAACCTTCGAAACGTATTTAAATTATTTCCTGTTAGCATAGGGAGGAGGGTGGCCCAAAGGGGGTAGGTTATTTGATCTTTTTATTTTGAACTTCAAAATAAAAAGTGATTCTTGCATTATTTCAAACCCAATATTTATGTATTATCAAACTTTACAAACACTCGAAAAACCCGCTTTGTCCTACCCAAAGGGCCTAAAGCCGGTAAGCCGTTCGGATAAAGCGAGTAAGCTTAAGTAATTGTGATTTGGTGTATTTGTCAGTCAAATACAGTGGCTCCCAAAAGTGTTCGTTCACCTACGACTTTCAAAGAAATTGGCCATTATCCATTGGTTAGAATTAATATTTCGGAATAAGTATTTCATTATAAGATCTATGATCTATTTTTAACAAAATTACATGAAAATTTTTAATAAAACATTAAAACATAATTTTTAAAAAATCAAAAACCTAAAATTGCCGGAAATTTTATCTCACAAAAGACTTCGTACACATTGAAAAAAATGTCAAAAAATTGGTAAATAATCTAACTTTTTACAAAGTTATTATTTAGTAGAATATCATGCAGTATCAACAACAGCTTTTAAACGTCTGGGAATACATTTCATTGTTTTTTCTTTCCTTTTTGGTGCAATTTCTGAGTAAGTGCTCAGCCGCATTTCGAGTCATACTGTTTCTAGTTCGCTTTTCGTTTCAATGGTGTATTTTCGTAATCTAGCTACCAGATATCTCCAAATATGTTCCATTAAGTTTAAATCTGGCGACTGAGGAGATATTTCCAAGCTTAAGGACAATTTTTGAGGCACCAAACGCAAACTTGTGCTTCTTATCGTTATCTTGATAAAAAAAACAAAGTTGTTTCCGATTACCAAATTTTGAACTAATAGTTTAAAATTATTTTTTTAAATATTCAAATGAACAGCATGATTTATTATTGCACCAAAAAATCTCAAATTTCCAAGTCCTGATGCTGTTATGCACCCTCACACAAGAACACCTTCACCGTCCTGATTAACTGGTCCAACTAAGTTCTTAAGATTAAATTCCTCATTTTTTCTTCTCTTGACAATTATACAACAATTTAACCCAAAATATTAAATTTATTTTCATCTATAAGTAAGACGTTGTTCCAAAACGTTTTGAGTTTATTTATCATTGATTTTACGACGGAAAACGTAAGCTTACTGTTTTTCGCAGGAACAATAAAATTTCTGCGGGATGAGGTCCCTTCTAATCCAGCTAATCAGAGAACTTGGCGAACAATTTTACGTGAAAACTAAACGTAAAATATTTCACTCAATTCTGCAGAAACTTTCTCAGCACTCAAATGTGTATTTTCCATAATTTTTTTTAACTGTAAACCTCCGATCACGCTTTGTTAACTTTACCAGTTAACCTTTTCTTGCCTTGTTTTCGATCCGATTCTTGTTTTTAAAGCATTTTATCAAGCACTTCAATATGGAATGGTACAAATTAACTAATTTAGAGACATTTCAAACCAATTTATGGCTACTGTGAGGGGAAAAAAAATCAAATTTCGAATCATGCTTGTTGTTTTCTACACATACTTGTCATTTTAAAATAATAAGCAGAATATTAGGGAATAAACAAAAAGTTAAAGGCAAATAACTTTACAGTGTCATTACAATGCAAAAAAAAATATAAAAACCACATATGATAATTCTAATCATGAATTTATTCGAAAATATTTCAGTGTAGGATGACTTTTGTGACGTATTTTTTTTTCTGTCTCTTAGTTTTTTGACTAATTTCAAAAATAAAATCTGTCAATATTTTGAAAAAACTGCTGGGTTTTATTCAGAATGGCATAGGAATGATGTGAAAAAAAATTGGACTTCATATTCGAATTCAGTTTTGCGTTATCGAGGGGCACGGCAGTGCCCCAGCCAAGTCGAGCGCGAAGCAAACACTGCCGTACCATCTTTACTGGAACCATTTCGTCGCATTTTCAGGCCCCTATTTGAGAACCTTCTGATGAGACCAGAACGCAGAAATTTTCGTCATCCAGTAAGCTATAATCACACACTGGAAATCCGAAATTTCAAGTCTGTAGGTCATTTAGTTCCGAAGTTAAGCGAAAGCAAAGTGTTTCGCATTTATGACACTCACTCACTCATGATCATCATAATAGAACTAGTACTTCCCATAAACTCAGAGAGGTGAAATTTGGTACAGAGTTAGGGTTTGATGACTACATAAAGGGAAAACTATAAAAACTAGGCTAACCGCCTTTACAAAAAAATATTCAACTTGGTGGGTCGCTTCATTTGATGTCAAAAATCGAAAGTCTGAAAATATCTAATGAAGAACCCTCAGCTGGTCTCAGCTGTATTAGATATGGTAATGCCCCCTTCTACTCTTGGTACATCAAAAAATCGACTGTCATTGCGAAAGTCCAGCGTAGTGGGACACTTCTTCTAATTTAAACTAGCCTAACTTTAGTCTACTCGAACATCACACAAATTAAATGTTTCTACAAAAAGAAGTGAAATCCCACCAAAAACATTCTGCAAAAAACTAGCCAAGTCTCGATGGAGCTGTTTGTTTATCTGTAAAAAGTAATGAAATCTAAACTAAGTCATGACAAGTCGAAGGTTCCTTACTGCGATTTCTTTATTGTTATAGTTAATGTTGTGTGACTTAGCCGTTAAAGAGTATACACAAAGGTACAAAAACAGGTGCTCCATGACACGATTGCACCAATCTGTCGCCAGAACCGCTACCCATTGACGATGGAAAATTGCCACTTGGAAAACGTGTAAACAAAATTGACTTGTACCCACTAACGTATAAAGAATGTTTAACGGCCAAGTCACACAACATTAACTATAACAATAAAGAAATCGCAGTAAGGAACCTTCGACTTGTCATGACTTTGTTTAGATTTCATTACTTTTTACAGATAAACAAACAGCTCCATCGAGACTTGGCTAGTTTTTTACAGAATGTTTTTGGTGGGATTTTGATTTTACTACAAAATTTCAAGGTGTACGAACACTTTTGGGAGCCACTGTATGAAGTGTTAGTCAACACTAAAAATGCATCCGGCTCGAAAATAGCTATTTCTGAAGCATTTTACCCCGCTAAACACGAAAATTACCATAAAAAGTTCAGATTAGCTCTAGTTTTCAAGATACAGAGCTAACTAGGATAGTGAAATCGCACAAATTCCCTTTTTTTCCTGGCAGATAGAAGCATCACCCATGGGACCGACTGTCTTCTCAACTTCTACCCCTGCTTGAGGTAGAAAATCTCACTACCTAAAACCGAAAGTTCCGTGCTTATTAGCACTCATCAGCCCGGTATAGGACTAACTGGAGGTGGAAAACCTCTAAGGAAGCCAAGAGTGCCAAACAAACTGGTAGCTAACACAAAATTAGCACTGACCAGACGAGTGACCGAAACAATGGTTCGGTTCAACTCGAATACTGCAGGCAAGGCACATATTCAGTAAGTTACCGCCCTATAGCTATGGCCCTATGGTTTGTGCTAATCCTGTATTAGCTACCAGTTGGTTTGGCACTCTTGGCTTCCTTAAGAGGTTTTCCGCCTCTAGCTCAGTTAGTCCTATGCCGGGCTGATGAGTGCTAATAAGCACGAAACTGCAGTCCTCGGCTGGAATTGACTGAGCTGGCGGTGTATTTCATGCAACTAGGACAGTCAAATCGCACAAATGCTCTTTTTTCCTGGCAGATAGAAGCATCACCCATGGGGCCGACCGTCTTCTCAACTTCTACCCCTGCTTGAGACAGAAAATCTCACTACCTAAAGCCGAAATGGGAAGAGAAATGCCCAAAACGAGCCTCTAGTTTATCCACCCATTTATGCCGAAACCCTGTCCTCGTTCTGCTGGGTATAGTGAAGAGCTTCGTGAAAGTCGAGAACAAAGGCAATTTTCCAATACCATAGAGGAACATTTCGAAGATATATTGAAGTTAAGATTAGTGAGAATTTTTTTAACTGCCCTTCAAATACGTGCAATTATGAAAATCACTGTTTTTGAAAAACAAATTGTGAGGGGAGAAAAAAAAATTAATTTGAATTTTGACATCTTGAATTCAAATTATGCTTTTCGCAATCACGAGAGTGTGTGCGTATGAATGCGCATATGTGTTTTTTTGTAGGCGCATGTGTGTGGGTGCGCGCGTGTGTGTATGTATGCATGTGTGTGCGTGTTGTGTATGTAGTGCTGTGTGTGTACGCGCGCGCGCGCGTGTGTGTGTGTGTGTGTATAGGCATGTGTTTGTGTCTGTGTGCAGGCATGAGTATGTGTATGTGTGTGTGAGTGTATGCGTGTGTGTAGGATATGGACGCACCATGGAGAACCTGGAGACGGTTTTCGCAAGAGGAGCAGCAT
This sequence comes from Uloborus diversus, assembly GCF_026930045.1. Classification (NCBI taxonomy): domain Eukaryota; kingdom Metazoa; phylum Arthropoda; class Arachnida; order Araneae; family Uloboridae; genus Uloborus; species Uloborus diversus. Next base: position 6,304,931 of record NC_072732.1, read on the forward strand.
CGTGAGGCCGGTCGAAGCGACGGTGGTGCTGGCGGAAAAATAAAATGATAGGAATTCAAAACAGTCAAATGAGAACAATAAGCAATCGTGATTGCTCAAAAACCAGAAAGCCTTTAAGGGTGTATTACAAGTATTTCTAAGTACCAGGGAAGACGAGGACTAAAGACAGTTGGTCAAACAATACCTACGGAAGTTCTGTGACCATTGATGATATGTCTCTGAAACTCTATTCTGTTCACTTCTTCCGGGATATTTTGTTTAGAAACTAAAGCTAAGAGCAGTGAGCGTGAGGAAAGGTTTCGCCAAAATATCTTTACAACGGAACGCAGATATCAGGGCCAATGGGCTAATGCTCACCAAATGCTGCTGAACTATTACGAGAGATACTCCTTCTTTGACGTACAAAAAGCAATCGAAAATGAAGCGCTTACAGGAATAAGCCAAAAGAAATAATCGTTTTCCCAAAATTAAGCATTGTTTAATAAAACAGGACCTATTTAATAACATTTATTGCACAGGATTTTTTTCACCCTTTTTAACATTACCTTTAAATCAATGCGTGGTTGCTGTGTATTTTTCTCCAGTGGGCTTTTATGTATCTCAAAACCAACAGCTAATAATAAAAAAAGGAACCATTTTGATATCCCAAATCGGAAATTTGGCGACTTTTTTTTCCTCGCCAAGCAAAATATCCCTTTTTGGCGTTGGCGCAAAATACCTGGTTTTCAACAACACTATATACAGTAGGCATATTGAAAGCTAAAAAATAAAAATAATTAATAGAAAAAAAATGATTGGAAAATACAACCAGATTTGCGGCAAAATACAGCAAGTCAGAAATCTGCTTGATCACTTCACAAAGAAATGGCGAATGAATGAAATGGCGCCAAAACATATATGAAATCCAAAAATTGTTGCCACAAAACTTGCAAAAAAAAAAAAAGACTCAAAAAATGGTACAAAATACAAGAAATTTTTAAATTTGACAACAGCAAAAACCTAAAAGCTGAAAAACCTAAATTGGCAACACCAAAATAAGAAACAGCAACCATGAAAAGTTCGTAGGGAGTGCCAGGTTTGGCGCTTAATTTTTTTTTTTTTTGGGGGGGGGGGTATATTAAAGTTATACCAATAAAAAAACAATCCACTATCATATTCGTTTTTCTCGACCCGAAATTAGTAGGAATTGACTATTGAAAACCAGGATGCAGACAAAAAGTTCTTTTTCGTTGACTAGTGCCAATTGATCAGCTAACTGCAGGACCGAATTTAGCTCCATGCCACCCCTAGGCAGATTTGAAATCTGCCAACTCCTCCCCTCTGAAAGAAGCACAAACTCAAGAGCACGCAAAAAAGTGTTCCCGAAATTTAAACTGTTGTGCAAGTTTGTGAAGAAATTATGACATTTCACATGTAGGGGGTGCCCCGATGGGAGTTCACAGCCATCTCCCAAAAAATTTCGTATTCGGCAAGTTTTGCCGATTCCGGAATATTTTGCTGACGGTCCGGAAAATTTGGAGATAATAATGCAACAATTTTTTTTTTGAGCAATCACGATTGCTTATTGTTCTCACTTGACTGTTTTTTTGGCGTCCTATCATTTTATTTTCCCACCGCCACCCTCCGCCCCATCACCGTCAACCGGCTCCTCACGATGCTGCTCCTATAGCGAAAGCCGTCTCCGGGTTGCATCCATGTCCTACACACACGCGCATACATACACAACTACACACGCATACACACACAAACACATACACACACATACACACACGTACACCTACACACATACGTACACCTACACACATACACAAACACACACGCATACATACAGACACATACACATACGTACACCTACACACATACACAAACACACACGCATACATACAGACACCTACACATACACACACAACTACCAACACATTCATGCCTGCACACAGACACAAACACATATGCCCTACACACACATACCTATACCCCCCCCCCACACACATTCATACACACAACTTCTCACACACTTATGCCAGCACACAGACACACATTCCTACACACACATACAAATACCCTACACACAAACACACATACCCCCCACACACAAACACACAGGCCTACATACACACACTCGTGATTGCGAAAAACATAATTTAAATTCCAGATGTCAAAATTCAAATTAATTTTTTTAATTTTTAAAATTGTTTTTTAGTGATGCCTAACGTTTCTTATTAGATGTTATGTACATATGTATGATATGCGTGTAAGCTCGATTTTATCATTCGATAAAATTAAAATTTACCTCCTCCCATAAATTTTAATTCGACGCGCCTCAGTTCATATTGTTTAATTTTGTGCATTGTTCATGGCTCAAGTACTGCTCTTGGGAAGGTTATCAAGCGATTCACATAAGACCAATTTAAATAATGTTTACAATGTTTATTTATTGGGGATATTTCGATAATTGGGAATCTGGCGCAGTCGTCTCATTTTTGGCTTTAATACCTTTATTTTAGTAACCATGCTGATTTATAGTAACCCTATGTAAAGAGATGTTTCCATTCTCTTTGTTTAGCTTTGCAACGAAAAATGCCTCTCGCGCAGGCGCTGGAGCCAAAAATTGACGCCAATGAAAAAAGGTCGCCAGATTCCCAATTATCGAAATATCCCCATATTTATTTACAATTATCAATTAATAGAGCAAGCATGGCTATTATTTTTTCATGGCTTTATAGTTTCATAAAACATGTTCTCTTTCATTTTTGAAGTTTTAAAACATTTCCTTATGATGGCAAAGCAGATGAATGACTGAAGCATGATATAGACGGGAGTTACACCTATAAGGGAAAATATATAATGAGAGAAAATGGGGAGATCAAGAGTAGCCGGAATTTGTCTCAAATGCTACGCATGTTGGTTGGTATGTTTCACATAAGGCAGCATCTTTATTTTCAGAAAAAAATTACCAACTCCTTTGTTATTTCATTATTTGTTATCGCTCGATCACAAAGACATTTTGATTTAAATAAAAACACATTAATTCCGTAACGTTTTTTCAAAAAAAGGTTATGAATTTGTGCTCTTTTTATCAAAACTCTATCTTAGTTATTTAATATCTATATAGCCGAATCTTTGATGAGCACTGAACTTTAATGTATCGTCGTTAACCGTTTTATCAGTTGTCATCTTTATTTATAACATAATCTATATCCTATTTTCTTTTCATCTACGAATCAACAATTTGAATAATTTCATCTGTTATGCCGTTCACTTACTTGTGTTCTTACCACTCCTCACTGTTCGATGGTATTTCATTAGCAAATTGTAACTGGATTACTTTGAAAAGAGTATTATAAACTGGTAGTTTTATAATCGATACACACATAAGACAATCATACATTCAAAAGCGGAATAGAAGCGTCAACCGTCGGAGCACATTCAAATTTTATAAGGTTCCTTGATTGATCAAAAACGAATGGACCTCGACTGTTGATCTTTCTGCTCTGCGTTTGCTTTTATGATTTGTCTTATGTGTGTATCGACAAAAAAAAAAAAAAAAAAAAAAAAAAAAAAAAAAAAAAAAAAAGAACTTTTTTAACTTTGTAGTTATTCAGTAGTACTTAATAACAGTTCAAACTACTGGACTTATTTATTTTTCGTTTTTCTTGTTTTGTTTTTTCTTTTTGTTTTTACGCGGTCGGGTTTTCTGCTTTTATTTTATATTTTTTGTTACGATTATAAGACGGTAAATTTCTCGATCTTGTCATTTCATTGCGAGAGTTTTTATCGTGAGGATTATTAAGTAACTTACGGTGGTGTAAAATACGGAGTCCCTTTAGGGACTTAACGCAGCTCAAAACTAACATATGCTTGACATTTAGCAAAAATGCTCGAACTTAAACCAACCACAGCTCGGTCCAAAGTAGTTCCCTGGAGCTTATACACAGTTACACTCCAGCACAATCTCAATGGAACATTATTCGTTCTATTTTACCCTGAACACGAAGTACATCGAATTCTGTTGTTGACGGTTCGATTCTGACTCCTACTCAAGGAACATTGTTTTTAATTGCTTTGTCATCAAATTCTATATAATAAACAGCTTGTATAACTCCTGATGACGCGAGTTCGGAAACGTCATCAGTCAAATGTTTATGGCAAAACTGAAAAAGCCCGTCAGGAAAGTACATGTCGCGAAACTCAGTTCCCTGAATTACGACAAAAACAAATGCAACATGCTAGAGATCAAAATCGACTTAAGAGTCTTTTACCCACGACAAAGAAAAATGTGTTGTATAGCTCTGCGAAAAGAATGGCTGACTACCGCAAAAATCGAGTATCTGACAAAAATTGATTTAGTAGACTAAAAACATAGGCAACGAATTTACGTGCGGCACGATCCCGAATTGACAATATGGCGACCTGGTTGTTGCTATGATAAATTTTGATAACTGTCATATGTTAAGTGACATTTGCAAGGGTAAGACAGTGCGATTGGCGTAAGAATCATCGAAAGTGGCCAAGGTGTTTCGTCTCTTTCGTCGTTAAGTTTTTAGGCATGCTCTTTTAGAAAAAAAATTTTTAACTTCGGAAACGACCTCATTAGGATGGTTACTAAAGAAAAACCAAGTTCAGAAGAAAAAAAAAATCGTATCGAATATTTATGGGGATCCGGAAACCGGTTTTGAGGTCAACAGGCAACAAATTATAATGCAGAGGATAGAGTAGTTTAAAAGTGTTTAAATATTGAACGGCGAAATGCAATTTCGATCGCTCAAGGCTTCGTGTACAAATATACTTTTGATGGTCAACAGTTTAAATCAAAGGCTCACCTTAAGTAATTAAATAATTTAACAAAGTGTTGTGAGTGGAAGTATTAACTAAACAGGAATTGAATGTTCTTTTTCTCAAAGGATTTGAACAATTGCGAAGAAGTTAGAAAGTTTAAAGCATAAAATAAAATACTTTGAAGATTTAGGTAAGTACTTGATAAGTTATTCAAGTGTAGAATTTGATGATGTAAAAAATAAATAAATAAAAACATTTTACAATACATAGACTTTGATCTTATTTGTGTAGATTCAAATTCATGATGAACTCTGCAGTTTGATGATGGATTGAGCGACAGAGATTTGATTCATCTCCATGGTGCAGGTTTCATCATGATTGTGAATTTATCAAATTCTAATGTCATGCTATTTAATTTAGCTTTCTGTTTCTTGAAGGATTATTTTACTTTAAGAGCTCTCTTTCGCTATTTGGGTGACTATTTTTCATGTCAACGAAACTTTTACTCGTGTTTAATGTATAATTTCGTTTTAAAGTCGTTGAACTCATTAAAGGTCATTCTGCTTTTTAATTTTCTATTACAGCATAAATGTTAGCAAACTGAATAAAAGTTAATAAAATTTTTTTGTAAAAATATTAACGCAAAGACGAGGATATTTTGATAATTGGGAATCTGGCGCGGTCGTCTCATTTTTAGCGTAAATAGTTTTATTTAGGTAACGCTGCTGATTTATAGTAACCCTATATGAATAGATGTTTCCGGTCTCTTTGTTTAGATTTGCAATGAAAAATACTTCTGGCGCAGGCGCTAAAGTCAAAGATTGACGCCAATGAAGAAAGATCGCCAGATTCCCAATTATCGAAATCTTCCGGCAGAGAGGGTGGGCAGTGGTGACCGGGACACAAATGATTCCAGTATTTTTATCCGTCACTCGTTTTTATGACACTTTTCCGTCAGAAGTACGTCACTTGGTTTGGCGACTTGTTAACTTTCTACCTTGGCGACAATAGAAAAATTCCTGAACTGATTGGCGATACTCACAAGTATCTGGCGACCTTAGAATTTAGAAATTGAAGTTGCTGAATGTCACCGACGAAGAAATTATTAGTTTGCAATAGAGATAAATGAATTAAGATTGTCAGAGATACTAATGCGCCAAGTGACCTACCTTTCATGGAAAATTATCGCTTTTATTTTTACTCTCCGCGTGGCGATTGGCGACCGCTAATCTTGATGTTTGAACTACACTGCATGCTGATACTGGATACACTGTACATACACTAAGGTTAAGAACCCCAGTAATTGGCAGGTCACCTGTGATTGGCACTTCCAACAAAAATGTCCTAAAATAAGATTTTTATGCAATCTTTTAAAAGTAGAAGGCTATATAACAAGTGAGTGTACATGTACTACGAATATCATAACTTCAATTCATATTACAAAATGGTAGCACTGCATAGGAAAGAGAAACAATTGTGGCTTTTGTCAAATCAGCCATTTTTGTTGCAAAAGCTTCTTCTCTGGCTGAAGGGAAGCATGCACATCAATCCATTAAAATCTGGCTTAAAATATATCTTAACAAAACTTTTGATAACCAAAATTTAAGTTGAAAGATGTTACTTTGAGTGGGTAGAAGTAAATTTTTTGTCTCTTTTTTGGATTTTTGAAGAAATGGTGGATGCCATTTATTGGTGCTTCAGTTTTGCTACTCCCCAGTAATTGGCACATGTTCTTATAGTCTCTAATGTGTTGTTCAATGTGCCACTAGTTTAATTTCTGATACTTTTGCAGCAACAATATTATATGGTTTATACAATTGATTTGAATCCTCCAGATTCTACTATTGAATTTTTAAAAGAATAAAAAACAAATATGTATGGCCATCACAATCGGATATTGCGATTGTATTGAAGTGCTCCATTTTTTTATGGTCTCTTTGAATCATCGGGTTGATGTTCCTTTTTATGTGAAAACAGCTGTTATTCGTAAAATCAAAACTGCACGCCAAGTGATGAATCGGCAATAATCTCAATATTTTTTTCCATGTAACATTCCAAATTTTTATTTCTTTAAAATACGTTTTTAACGTCAGGATGTGTGATTTAACATTTATATAAAATTACCTACTTTAAATCAAACTTCATTATGTTTATGATGATGATGAAATTTGTTTGTAATCTAAAATTGAAAAGAAAAAAAGTGATTTTCCAGTTTTATTAACATGTGCCAATTGCTGGATGGCAAGGTGTCATACAGTGGGGTATCAGGTGCCAATTACTGGATGGCAAGGTGTCATACACTGGGGTATCAGGTGCCAATTACTGGATGGCAAGGTGTCATACACTGGGGTATCAGGTGCCAATTACTGGATGGCAAGGTGTCATACACTGGGGTATCAGGTGCCAATTACTGGATGGCAAGGTGTCATACACTGGGGTATCAGGTGCCAATTACTGGATGGCAAGGTGTCATACACTGGGGTATCAGGTGCCAATTACTGGATGGCAAGGTGTCATACACTGGGGTATCAGGTGCCAATTACTGGATGGCAAGGTGTCATACACTGGGGTATCAGATGCCAATTACTGGATGGCAAGGTGTCATACACTGGGGTATCAGGTGCCAATTACTGGATGGCAAGGTGTCATACACTGGGGTATCAGGTGCCAATTACTGGATGGCAAGGTGTCATACACTGGGGTATCAGGCGACTGATACCCCAGTGGTGATTTTGGTAACTTTTCATACACATATTTTTATAAAAATATCTGTTCAATGATTTTTGATATTAGTGAACTAAATAGGCGTACAGATGTGCATTCTTCGATACAGAAACATTAACAAGTAAATATTTCTTTTATAAGAAAAGAAAACAGAGGTAAGTTTAAGGTCAGACACTTGCCAATTACAGACAAGTGCCAATTACTGGGGTCTTTACCCTATATGGTTTCTAAAAATTAGACAAAAAAAGACGGTGCTCACGTATTGACGCTACCACAGCTACAAATTTGGCGGTTTTTCTCTTGTTGCCAAAACAAGAAATCCAAAAGATATCTGCGTGCGCGTGAGAACAACAAATGCGCCAAATGATTGCTCTTTATTGGAGCATTAGCACAACTTCTGCTGCTGCGTTAATACATAGAACCAAAAAAATTGAGGAATTGCTACACATAGTAAAAAATGAAGACAACTACTACAGTACTTTTGGAATCAAATATCGAAGAGCTCGATACAGCTTCCAGGGACTTCAAATTCGTCCTCGCTTTGCGCTCGTCAGTCTAGAAATGCTAAAGCAGAGCTTAAGGTAACAAAACCACGCAAAGGCCTGAGTACATCTTCCGCTGGTAGCAAAGAACATTTCAGCACACTACATAGGAAAAGCCATCTATAATTTTAGAGAGCCATGCTTGTGAACCCCTCCGTTATGTGTACAAGCATTTCCAGCTACCAGGGGGAAGACGTACTCAGCTTCTTTATGGGTTTTCCTCCGTTATGGCGATTACAGGTCAAAAGCGATGGCGAAGCTGGGGTCTCTGGATGCTGTAAGCTGTGGGATGTGCGATTCTGCTTAGTTCAATTGTGGGGCGGTGACTGGTAGCTTTCGGTCATCAACATTGCATCATGTGAATTGAAAAAGTAAAAAAAAAAATATCAGGTATGTTTTTCGACCATTTTCCCGCTTAAATAATAAAGATATTTTCTTTCTTTTTTTCTCTCTAAAACACATTTGTGGTGGTACAAGTTAAAAAAAAACCTCTAACATAAAAGCTTATTCATATTTTTAAAATATGTATACAATATTAGATATTTCTTCTAGTTACCTCAAAAGTTTAAAGCACAGGTATGCAGAAAGAATAGGTGCATAATGATTCGGGTTAACAAAGAACCTATTGATCAAAAAAAAAAAAAAAAAAAAAGCTGCGGTATATAAGTCTGATTTCGAAGCTCTCAACTGCTTATTGTGATGGAAGTAGTTTATGTGTAACCAGAGTGTTGTAGTTGAAAAAAGAAATGCTTGGGGAAACTCACCAAGAGTAAAGGCTGTTCGAAACTAACTTACATTAAATTTGCATTATCTTTGCAACAAGAATCAACTATTTCAGAGACGACCAAACAGCCTCCAAATACATCTCTGCTTGTACCCCCCTCCAAAATACATAAAATAACTAGCTGAAAATTCTCTTCGCACATGTTAGCTTTAAAATCATGAATTCCTCATCAGCATCGAGGTAACACTATCTACAATCAGTAATGATTAATATAGGGTAAATGACTAGTTATGAGCAAGGTTAAGGATTTTGCTTCTGAAAAATTGGATTCCTGTTCAATTGCGATGTCGCAGTTCTAGTTCGTGGAAAAATCTTAATGCACACGGTGTCGGAAACTCAGAAATTGCACTTACGAAGCTGTAAATTTTCAACTCTGATTGATACTTTTTTTTTCGAAAGAAAGTGTAATGCACTAATTGAACATTGCACCAATCGTGGTCACACTCGTTGAGTACATACGAAAACCTAGTAATGATCATGCTAGCTGAATTTAATAATTTTCAGTACACACTAAAGAAGTATTCGACAAGATTAAAACACCCGTTTTTTTCACTACCCTGTAATCAAATTTAAAGTAACTTGACTTACTAATTCGAGCTACATGGCTAATTATTTTTCAATAACCAACCGTACATTGGGAAAATTGCATTATTCTGCGGAATCTAAATAGTTAGGAATGGGATTGTTTCCTTCAGTCAAAAGTAGTACTTTTAGTCACTGAAATTGATAGAATAAACGAAAAAAAAAAAAACAGACCCAGAAAATACTTTCTTTTTACCAACAGTTATTTTTTAATAATTTTTTTTTAAATGTACGATTTTTCAAACAAGGCGTGTCTTGATGACGTCACAAATGATGCAATTTGGCGCATCTTTCTACTACGTTTCCATGTTACGATAATCAAGTAGCGAATTAAAATCTACGCTTTCTATCCACCATAGCGTTGCCAATACACGTGAGTAAAGATGCGAATTTAATACTTTGCACTGCGAATGGCAACACTGAAAGGCATTTCATCATTTGTGATGTCATCGGCAGAAGTGTAAAGAATGAAAGCGCACCGATTTGAGTAATTTTAAAAATATTAAACTTAAACAAATTATTTAAATGGTCAGATCCTATGTTTTTTTAACATGCTCTTTCAGAAAAAAAATACTTTCAAAATTTTGGAAACGACCCAAAGAGTACGATCCTACTGCTGTCCCAATCCGAAATTTTTCCACGTGTAGACCACATTAGTAAGCAAAATGTGTATATATATATATTTCTATATATATATATATATATCTATATATATATATATTTCAGATTTTTAAGAAATCTGCTTTTTCGAACATTCAAGGTCAAATAATGATTTGCATGACCTTGAAATATGAATGTCACGTAACCTCGCCCAAGTGACATATCATGTGAAAGCCTATTAAAAGAGCTTTAAAATGTCACCTAGTACGACACCTTAGCTCCTATAGGAGCTGAGAAAAACTAATTTTTTTGTAACTACCGAAGTATCACTTTTTGCCATTTTTCGAGTACTTTGGGGAAGGGTCACATACGAAAAACTAATAGGCGAAAAAATCTAAAACATTTATTTTTTTTAATATCATTAAGTGAGCAGACTCAAGCAAGTAAATTTTGTAGAAATCGACGGTGGGTCAATTTTAAGGGCTCGTTGATTGGGCGTGGAATGACCCTTTTCTGTTATCACTTGGCGGAGATATAGAGGAAAGTAAAAATGAACGCATGACTGCCAGTTCAAAGATCAACTGCGAGAATATTTTTTTTTCTCGAGAGAGAAAGAAATTTTTACTCAAGTTGAACCACATTTTTTTGCAGATGCTGACATCTTTTGAGTCCATATTAGTAGTCATAGTGTTATTGATGATGAATTTTGTTTTTGACAAATAACTAAACGTGTTGGCGGAATAGAACCACTCTAAAAAGTTTGCGACGTTTCAACAATTCAAGGCCGACGCTTGGCCCTAAGATTTAATTTCACAATATAACCATACTACTTCGGAAATGACTATTCCGCTATTCAACGAGGAATTTTTCATCCGAAAAAAATAGCCTTTGGGGCCTGAGGAAATATTCAAGTGAAGTTGTATTTTTATTTATATTTTTCGGTTTATAAATACATATGTACAGTCAAGGGGTTTCTCAAACGGTGGGTCGCGACCCCCAGGGGTATCGCGAGATGTGGAAGAAATATTTAAAGAAAATTAATTTATTGCAAGATTATAAAATCGGTGAGGTCTACTACTCTCTCTTGTTATAAAATAACTCAAGGGACAAAAATTCATGTTTATTTTACTAATTACTTGTGTTTCTGAGGAAAAAACTAAACGATTTGTGAAGTTTTTAGTTATTGTTTTTGGGTTTATACAGAGTTGAAACTTTGGGGGGTAGCCAAAATACTTAGCTCAAAAAGGGTGTCGCAGTGTCTAAAAGTTTGGGAACCCCTGGTTTAGTGGAATCCCGCCATCTGTTTTCGTAGTACTCGTTATTTCTTCAAGTTCTTCAATTTAAAGTGACGAAGGCTTCTACGCCATTCGGACACTGCCTCTCAAAGGAATCGGTCCAAGACCACAGAAATGGTTGGAGAACTTCCTTCAGGTGAGGAGGCAACTACTGTCCGCCTCTGGAAAGTTGAGCTCCTCTGGCCCGCCGATTAAACGATTCCATTTGTCGAAATAGGGGTGAAAAAAAAAAAAAAAAACAGCTGAAGGTCAAAAAGCATAATGGTAGTCCAACTCTGCGCCTAACAATTCCTCTTCTAACTGATTGCTCTCCCTTGAAAGAAATGGACTTGCTCAAGGCCATAGCTCAACTTCTCGGAGGCGGCAAGATCTGTATCATCACTGGGAGAAAAAAAGAGTTGTGGGAAAATTGCATCCGAGCAATGCTGTGGTCATCGAGTTGTTCAACGCCTTTAGAACTGCACTCTGGAACGAATTGTTTACGAATAGCTTCCATGTATATGCAGACTCGTTATCAAACTCTGTTAGTATTGCAAAAAAGCTGCCCGAAATTCCTTCTGTCGAAAAATCTGCGTCAACGTGTACCACTCTCCTCAACACCATCGACATCATTCCGCTCTACAAATCCCATCGCTTCAAATCTTGTTGGTTTGTGTGACCAAGGCTTCACTTGATACGCGTCTTATCAGGCTCAGTCATTTCAATAAAAATTGTAGTATGAAACCAATCAATCAAACAAACAAACAAAAAACCTGGTCAGACTCCAGTGACATCTGGTGGATTTTGCAGCAACTTTTAAGTATATAAACAACAGATAAGATTATTCTTAAAGAGATTCAAAATCGAGTTCAAAAGTATTTGAGTTAATTTAAAAGCGGTTTTTTTCTTCCTGAGGAAAAGTGTTCGAAAAGATATTTTAGGCAAACTGAAAAAATATGAAACTTTGTTTTCAAGAAAAATTAAGTTTGGAAACAAAATCAGATGAATATAAGCTGAGGAAGACAAATCAATGTAAATTCCGTGTACGAAAAAATGTTGTGATTAATTATTCCAATTTTTCGCAATAAACATTTTCAAAATTATTTGAGTAATGTAACTGCAAACCTTCAATAAATATAAATAGGAGTGAGCATTTATTGCAATTTATACATTGAATAACAATTTGATACGAGCTTAAAAAGAAGTTTTCTGTTCGAAAACTTATGTGAATAAATGTTTTGGAAATACTGTTATTTTTTCTTTTTTTTTGGGGGGGGGGGAGGGGCGGGGGGTAATTTCTGCTTCCAATTAATAAAAAACAAACATTGGAAATTTGGCTCTGAATGAAATAATGCGTAATATTATATAATTAAACATTACATCTTATGGACGAAACCATACTGTCTATTAAACGTATGAACAATGCTTAATAATTTGTATCAAGAAAAAGTATTTTTTTTTGGTTTTATTATGCAGATATTAATTATATATGCTTCATCAAGCACAACAGATAAATATATTTATCAGTTAAAACAGAAAACAAATGAAAGTAGCGATTATTACTCATAATTATTACTAATCCAGGCAACGCCGGATATTTTTGTTAGTTAATAAATATATTTATGGAAACATTCAAAGAGCTTTTAGTATTTTTTTTTCTTATACTTTAACTAATTTTGAATTAAACTTTATTTCTTAAAAACATATTCTGAAAATGGTGAATAGCTCAATTTGATATCTTTAGTTTTTTTTTACAATAAAGAACTATTAAAATGCACAAAAAATGCATAGAGATACAATTTTTCTAAAGAAAAGTAAGTAGAAAACATATCAAATAAAAATTTTGCCATAAAACTGATCGTTAGTATCGGTCATTATAAATTACAATTTATATCATAAAGGAGTACGTTGTATGTTAAAAAACAAGAAATTTAAATCTTTTAAAAGTACATTGAAACACTAATGAATTCACCCGGAAAAACATGCCAATAAAAATTTCAAAAAAGGAAAACATGGCAGCTTTTCATTCAAAGATTTTTATAAATCTATACACTCCAGCCTTTAAAAAAATAATAAAAATTCCTTCTTTTTTTTTCTTGAACAAAACTTTTGCTTGTTGAAAAAATAAATAAAAATAATAATAACAGTTAAAAAATAAAAACAAGCCTGTTAAAAAGGTAAACGGTATTCCAATGTTTACGCATTGTGAGGAAATTTAAAGGGGAGAAACTTCGCCACATAAATACATTATTGCACAAAAGAGCATGAAAAGTTCCATAATTTTTTTAATTATTTGTTAAAGATCAAATTAAAAAAAAGCCATTAAGTAGCATAAAAAGTTACATTAAAATGAAAAAAAAAAAAAAATGGAAAATTAAATTAATCTATTTTGTAATCCGCCAAATCAAAACTAAACTGTTTTAGGAATCAACCATGTTACTGTATTCAGCCAAGGATCAATTAAAGTGTAAAATAATTCGCCAGATAAATGTATTAATTAATTAAAAAACGATTAAAGTTCCATCAAAGTATCAAAAGAACAAACATTGGCGACAGCAATTTTAGCAATAGAAAAAGTTTTCGCCAATTTCACATGTTCCGCGACTCGATAATTCCCCCATGATTTTAATGTGAATATTAAATGGTAAGAAATATAATGCTGTCAAATTTTGTGACGCCAAAGAATTACATATATGTGCGTCACGATGCATTTCAATTCGTGGCGATTATTTTTCATTTTATTTGTTGTTCCCGTATTCGGTTTTTTGGTTTCAATAAAATGAAACTTTTATTGTTGTCATATAGTTTGTTCAGCGGATTTTTTTTATATTCTACTGAAACTTAGTGTCGTTTCGTGGGTGGTTTCATTTTCTGAGAGGATTATTGAAATTTTTAATAAATATATAGGTAATAAAACTATATGTAATAAAACTTTAAATGCTTTCGATTATCGAATTTATTTATTTTTCGAAGTAGTATGTTATTTGTTTTGATTAAAAATCCGCGAAAAAACAAAAGTAAAATAATTCGCCAAATAAAAAACGAGATGTTAAAATAATATGAGAAATCTCGTTAAAATGTTTCGCTAAATCAATTTCAATTCTCCATTATTATGTGACATAATCAGCAGAATAAATTAACCTTGTCATAAGTAAAAATTGAAAGTGTGTAAATTTTGTAAAATTAGAAAAAGAAGGAAACATACGACAATGTCTTATTTTTTAATTTTCGCCGACGATGATGTAAGTGCAATTTTTCAGTTTTCGTCAAATAAAGGTAAAGAGAAAATTCATCAAGCTGAGCAATGTACAAGTAACTAAATAATATCAAAAGAGCAAATATGTATTACAGTCTTACCGATATTGTGAAAATAAAACAATTATTGTCGAAATCTTGACGATTGCGCCATTAAATACCACTTTTAAATATGCAGTAAAATACTATATAATTTATAAACAACAAGGTTTCCTTCTCAGACTTTTTTTTTTAATTTAGAGGCGAATTTTTAACAAGTATCCCTGAGATGCGGTTTTTTCCACTCAAATATGCACGCTCCTTGAATGGATTTTATAATACAGCTCGCTTCTCAAAAAATAAAATAATAAAAAAAAACCTTCTTTATGACGTCTGATTCTGCATCAAATCGATTTGGGTAAAACTCAACGCCTGAGCCAAACTTGATTGCTATAAGTAGCTTTCCTATGTGGTATATCTTTATGTAGGTGAATATAACTGTATGAACTCTTTTGATTCAGTATCATTGTGGCTCTTTGTGTTATTATTTTTACACTGGGGGGGGGGGCTTCTATGTAATTATTTTCAGACAATGAAGAAAATTAAGATTACTTCTCCAATATCAGTACGGCTGTCAAAAATCTGGATTTTACCCATGAGCCAAGAACTTTTTATCTTTAACTGCAGATCGAACCCAGGCAAAAAAAGTGAGACGACTCACAAAAAAAAAAAAAAAACCCACATCAATGGAGAAAATCAAGATTTTACTTAATAGCAACTTTAATATCATTTCGAATAATACATTGTGTTCAAAAAATGTGTAATACGATGTTTACTGGTTACTTTTTTGTTGTCTAAATGAATTGTGCATACTTGAAAATCGAAACTCTTTTTTCCCCTTAACTATGAAATAATTAACTTTGTGGCAAGAAGGAGAATTTAACTAAGAGTTTAAAGTACGATTTAGTACAATTTTCTCAAATTTTGAGTTGCGTCACTTTCGTTGGCCCGGCGCGGTATGCTTCTGTACGGTATCGGATCCATTTAGCGTGAAGACGGACAGTGCAGACAAGAAGCTCTTCAATCTTCAATGCAGCTGTGCCGCGGAGAATGGATACAGACACCAGACTCGTGGCGTAAGTAACATTCATTTTCTTTTTTTTAATTTTGAATCGAACATGACAGGGTCCGCTGCGCAAAGGGAAGCAATGTTTCAACTTGAGATTTCTTTGGGAGAAATCGAAGTGCTCTCTCTGAGAATAACTGGTTGTGAAACATTTGACAGTGGGTGCGTCCGCCGACCTTGACTGGTTGACCGCAATTTAAGCTGACGATTGGTTGATTGACGCACGTGATATTTTTGACCAATGATAAGTATTTTTTCACTTCGTGTTATTCGTCTCACCAACCGACTGGTGGGTCGGTTGATGAGACGAATAACTGGTCTCATCAACCGACGTACTGGTCGAGGTCGTCGAATTGTGATTGTGTGCTAGCGAGTGATCTTGTGCTTCCTTTAACCATTGTGAGTTGGAGACCCTCATTTCTCTCCTCATCAGATTTGATAGCCGCACTATATACAATCAGT
Source organism: Uloborus diversus (assembly GCF_026930045.1). NCBI lineage: Eukaryota > Metazoa > Arthropoda > Arachnida > Araneae > Uloboridae > Uloborus > Uloborus diversus. Next base: position 6,321,035 of record NC_072732.1, read on the forward strand.
TGAGAATCTTAAAAAGTTAGAAATCAGCGATAATCATAAATGTGGGCCGTAGGTCGCACGCGACCCGCCGAATCCTCGTACTGTATCATAAAAGCATTTATTTAGAAACATCGTGCAAAAAATGTATAGATGAGACAAATGCGAAGTACGGCCAAAGTGACCTATACAACAAAATGCAATCTTCAAAACCAGAGTACTGTAGTCATCATGCGAATGCAAAAGTTTCAATTGTATATAAAAATGATTTGGGGAGGTAACATTTTTACATACTTATTTTTTTGCAAAATTCTATATGACAAGTGAATCTTGGTCGATCCGCAGGTCTCTTGGCATTTGCAGACCTGCTGGAAAGGCCTATTCAAAGACCAGCTTTTGTTAGTGTCGTCTTCGACTGATATAATGCCAACACACTTGTTTGGAAACACTATCAGAATCTCTTCTCTATGTTACGTAACGCAACGATTTAGTTTCAAAAGTGCGGTGAAAGAGTTTGCTTCCTTCTGCGCCAACTAACTCTGTGAAACTCGATTCGTCATTTAGCAGAAACGTCTCCAGTTTAACGTGATATTTATTTGTGAATGCATTTCTTTCTGTGACCATGCTGTTTCGAGAAACTCACTCAACTCGACTTCTCTCTCTCTCTCTAGATTTAACGATGGACCAGGATCTCTTCGTCAAGATACACTCCTATGCCCTCGGCATTTTCCTTTTGTACGTCGTCTTCATCCTCGTCGTAGGGTCGGGCGTCATTAACCGCAGGTGTCTCGCCTTCCCCTTCATATGGTGCTTTGACACCATAAAAGGGTGCATCTTAGCCGCCTTCGGCTGCTGCACCTGTCGGACTAGCTCGGACCCCGGGTCTTCGACCGGCGAAGACGCGAGGGCTGAGCTCGAAGAGGTGGTCGCGGAAAAGGTGCCGTCATTTGGAAAAGTGCTGTCGGAAAGGCGTAACACCGTCATCATGGAGATGAAGAGGGAGGAGGTAACGCACGACAACATGGAAAACTTACAGCGCCAATTCGGAGGTAAGGAACTTTTCGTCTTAGTCCAAAAACCGGAGGAGACGGAACCCCTCTACAGCCTGTAAGCAGGGCCGGATGGGGGCACGGGCATTTGGGAATTCCAAATCACGCGTTTTAAAAATTCAAGCATACAACTTTTTACATTTAAAGGGTGCCGCAAAAGTAAAGCAAAATTTAAATTTGCCGCCATTTTTGCCGTAAATTGTTGGCAGCTATGAAAAAATAATAATTTGACAGCTGAAAGTTTGGGATAAGTAAAAATGGAGTGCTAAGCTATCACACAGACAGTGAAACAATTCATTTACTACTTAAGCATTTCCTGGTCGTGTACTCTCATTTCGGTGATCAGAATTGGCACCGTAGATCGTGTGATTTAACATCAATAGATTTTTTTCTTATGGGGTTATTTGAAGTCAAAGGTCTTTCTCAACAAGTCCTCAAACACATTACAGTTGCGATAGCGAGCGCCAAAACCAGTAACTGCTTGACCAGCCTCAACTTCCATTATTTTTGAAGTAATTGTTTAATAATGAAAACGCGTTAATGTATCGTACAACGCTTCATTTTTAATAACCCTATATTCTCAGAAATTAATTGTACTTTTCTCAGAGTTGCCAACTATTTACAGCAAAAATGGCGGAAAATTCAAATCTTGCGTTAATTTTGGGACACCCTTTACAACTTCCTTATTTAGTTTAATCGAGGGGTACCAAAAACAGTTCTAGCCCAGTGTCCTCTACAGTCCCTGCCTCTAACAGGTGTAGATGAGTTCCTTCTTTTCTTCCTATGTGTGTGTGTGTGTCTGAGCACATTTCGTGGCAAAGGGGAAGATTTTTAATTTTCGACGAGGGGAATTTTTATAAATGCATTCTTTTCCTAGTAGGGTCGGCTCTTTTCGCTGTTCTAAATTGTGTTCTTTTTTTGACTAGAAAGATTTCAGTCAAAATGTTGATGGTTTTTATCAAAATTTTGGTTTGGACGTTACGTCCGAATCTTCCATTCGGCTTGTTTGATATATTTTTAGCCCCACCAGTGGCGAACTGGGAGACCGAAGGATCGGTCGGGCCGGCCTCCGGAGTCGCGGGCGTTCTTGCTCCGGATAATCGAGCGCCGGTTCCTGAAAATCCTCTCGCCCGAGGTATTTTAGTTGTTTCAGCGACGGAGATCCGACCGAAAACGTGACATTGAGCAGTAAAAACATAGAATTGTTCTCACTTTCAAAAAACCGAAAAGGTGTCGCCACGAACGCTGCTCCGACCACATAATGACGATCGGGTCGATACACCCGCTAAATGAATAATGTTTTTCGTTGCTAAAACCTTTGATTGAAGAGAGTATTTCGAGATTTCTTTTGTTTCCACTTGTTTTATCTCATGTTTTCCAGTAATTTTTGAGAAAATATATTTAAAGAATATTTCCAAAAATTAAATAAATAAACAAATGAGAGTCCTTTTTTTTCAACGATATTTCAAAATTAAAGCCATATTTCGAGATTGTTTTGCACAAGATTTTTTGGACTTTTTTTATCATTTGAAACTAATGTGATAACTTTAATTATTAAACATCGAGCTATCATAAGGTACTATTACAAATCAATGTTTTTAAACCTATGTGGGGCTTAAAAATTTTGAGTTGTACTTACTTGAAAGAGAAAAATTTAGTTGTCTATTTAAATGTTACACTACATTAAATCATCCATCATTGAAGAAGATATTTTTCATAAATATTATATCTCAAGAACCCATCACTTGGTTGGGATAACTTTTGATTTCCGTGTCAACTTTTTAGATCCTGGATAAGATGCATAGATTTTTAATGTTTCCAGTTTACACTTTACATTTCTTTGAAACACGAGTCTTAATCCAAAGGATGTGCAAACTGATTTCATTGCGTATTTCAACTTCTTCTCCTTAAAGTACCTAGGAAAGTTTTTAATTCATTCGCGATTTCAATAGCTAACAGATGTAGATGTGACTAAACTTTCCATTGAAAACTGAACTCCATCGATTCAAAACAGTCATATCACAGGAGAGGGGAGGGGGACCTCAGAAAATGATGAAATGATCCATATTTATTCTGAGTTTAAAAGCCAGAGAAACAAGAAGAGAAGTAAAGGATTTAGCGACCTTTCTGATAGAAAAAGAAGAAAACTTCAAAGAATAGACGATGTCTCCGTCCAAAATGAAAACAAATTGCTACTTCTAAAATATACTTAATAAATAAATTTTGGAAAACAGCAAAATTAACGCAAAAGGGGGGGGGGGGGATAAATAAAGATTCTCGAATTAATCTCTCTTCTCTCTATTGCAGGAAGAAGTCGGACCAGAAACCGAACAAGTCAAGGGGGATCTCGGGTCAAAGAGCTCCCTCCTAAAACCCCAAAAGAAACTGATAAAATTCATTTTTAGCTCCTGAGGAGGAAAGTCGGCTTCCCTTCCTGGTCCGGGGTAAGCTGCTTTACTCACCAGGCCATATAAATCCACCCCACCACAAGACCCGAGCTCTCCTGGTGGCAGGGGTGCCACCCCCCCATCCGAATCCAATGGCGCGAATCCCCCCCCCCCGAATTTTCTCGACCCTCTTTCCTTTTTTTAATTTTTAGTTCTCTTTTTTCATTTTATTAATTTTTTTAAAGTTATTTTTTGCTTATTTATTTAATTATTTTAATTATTATTATTTGTATTATTTTATAAGAAAAGTTTTGTGCTACGCCAATGACATACCACAAACACACACACAAACTAAATAAATAAATAAAATAAATATATACAGAATAAAATAAAATAAATAATTTAAATTAAGAATAAATCAATAAATAAATTTAAATAAATACATTTTTAAAAATCCCCTCAAAGAGTTGGATTATACATTTGCGCCATAATTCCCCGCCCCACCCCCCCCCGTGAACACCCCTGCCTGGTGGGGTCAAGCGGAGGTGTCGTGACGACCGAAACATTTATAAGGATAAGCCAAGGAGAGCTTCAAACAGGAAGCAGTTCCGGGGAATCGAAGGAAAAGATTCGAAAAAAAGTTTTTAAAGAAAACAATATTTATATGTAATAATACTAATAAAAGCCGTATTCTGATGTGTTATGTATATGTTTTCAAGTAAGGAAATCCCTGGAACATGGTATGCCTTGCCTTGCAAGGCGCGAGGAGGCTCAGAAGACGATATAAGGAGGAACAGTTCCACCTCTGTAAGACCCCTCCGAATACCCCCTCAAAATTAATATTCACTTTTTCCTTTCTCTCCTTGCTTTCTGGATTTTATTTACGTTATTATTTTTCTTTGATAATTAAAAAAAAACTTGCTATTCCATGTGGCGTTGAAATTTATGTTTTTTTTTCGCATTATACCAAAGTTTGTCTCAACTATAAAATTTCAGATCATTTGGAAATTTAAGTTGATGTCATTTATTTAAAACTCGTAAAGACACAAATTAATATTAACTGCTAAACCAAAAAAAAAAAAAATCAATTTCACAGAAGTTAAACAAAAAGCTGAAAAAAAAAAGCATTGGACATCGTGTTTTTGCTCCAAAATCAGCTCATTCCAACCTAATTAGTGTAATTACTCCCAAGCTAATGCACCTGGAATGAAAATGAAAAACCAATCAAATTCCAGACGGTTATACCTACAATTAAAAATTTAAGAAAAAAAAATAGCTTTAGAAATGTGGACGTAAGAAGTTTTTTGTCTCTCCCGTAAAATTTCCAAAAATGGAATGAGCTGGTTTTGATAGCAAACGTCTTATTTTCAAAATGATCTGCTTGAAAATGTTCTTCTGATACTTTTTAACGAGATACATCTGATTGAAACACACAATTTCTTCAAATCAAGTGCATTTTTCTGTAGAAGTGATGTGTGGATCTACCCAACATAGGCGGCTCATTTCTGGTGAGTAGAGGGGGCGGCTGCCCCCTCATTTCCAGTAGTGAAGGTACCTTGACACCTCACTTTCCAGAGTTGAAAATTAATTATTGATTAAAAAATGATTTTCATTGAGTAAATTGATTTATTTCACAAAAGTAAAAATTCCAAATAAATGAACTTTCTCATCTTATTTTGTAAGAATGGAACTTTAAAGCTACAATGTAATATGAAAATCTTTTTTTTTTTTTGAAGATACAGTTCTGAAACTTTTATGAGTTACGGACCTTTATGAGGGGAAGTAATATGTAAAGTTGTGTTGAAAAATTCTGAATAGTTTAAATACAGAGGACGTTGTCTTTTTTAGTCGTAAATATTTGAACCACAAAAATCACTTCTTGGGCACCAATTTTTTCTTTTTAACTTGATTTCCTCTATTTTTCTAGATGCATATTTCATATTTAAAGGAAACTTGGAAGCAAAATTTCATTAACCACAATATTCAGTTCAAAAGTTGTCAAAAACAGAGCTTTTGATAAAATTTCTTGTTTTTCTGAAAAAAGTCGATAAAAATAGGGGTTAAGCCTCATTTTGTAAAAAAAGAAATGATTGTATTGTAAATTTGCATTCTCTTTTTTTAAATTCGTATCTCATTACCAATCTACCCAACATTCACAAACATTTTTAACACTGGCACCACTAATTGTAGAAAATTTGAACTTTAAAAATTTGGTTGAACCTTTTGCCTCCTCTTCCTTTCCTTAACACGACGGTTTCTAATATATTTTTGAATGTTGTTACTGTACATCATAAAGCAATATTGACGATACAGAGCAGAAAATGACGTCATATCTGCACCTAGTGTATGAAAACAAAACAGGAAATACTGAAGTTAACTTATTTTTAAGATTTGTCAGATTGTGGAAAGTTTATTTTGATTGTGGAATATTGGCTTGGGGAACGAAATTATTCGCGGAAATTGGATTTATTGCTAGAGAAGCTTTGCAAGATTGGCGCGCAAATATTTTTCAGAATATCATTAATTTAAATGTTAGCCGCCTTGCCTTTTATTATGACACGTACTGCTGATATGTCGTTTCTAGTAATAAAAGTTTAAAAAATATATAAGAAACATTTACATCTGAAAGGAATGTTTTTCCTAAATCTACAGAAAAATTTATCTTTACGTGCAGAAAGAAATCTTATTAACTTATCAACTAAAAAGATACTAAATAGAACTTCTAATAGATAATCTAATATGTGCAGTAGAGTATACCAAAAAAATGAATGTCGATGTTTCTAGTCTCTAACCCCCGATATTTTTCTTTTTTACAACCGTTTTGACATAAAAGGAAAGTTTCATGTAATTTGAACAGCGGCAACCCATCCGTCGAAAGATTTTGTCAGATGTCTTTTCATCCATAAGCTCATTACTTTTTGCACTGAAAAAGGCGTTCCCTGTAACGCCAAAACACTTGTCTGCAATAATCTGCAATTTGTGCTTTTCTGACGTTGTTATTTTTTACTTTACTGTACTCATTATTAGGTTTATATTGTCAGTGCTTGGACTGGTAATAGTGCGAATTTGATGCTTGCATCGAATAATAAACGGTTTTGTTGTGTTTGTGGGCGGTTGTGGCAGGGTGTGGGGGGGGGGGGGATGACACCGCAAATTACCGCCCCGGGTGTCACCCATGCTATAAACGCCACTGATATAGGGCCAACGTTTCATCAGCATGAAATTTCATTCTTCCGATAAAAGATTACGATTTCGTTTCGTGTGCGGCCTGGTACACAGTGCTGGTTCGCACTTTCAGATGCTGCTGTTGTTGAAATTATATGAAACTTTTTTTTACAACTGTGTTGAAATAAAAGAAGAATTATAAGAGGGTGTGCGAGTTGAAGCATCGACTTTCTTTTTTTTTGGGGGGGGGGACACCCAGTGGCGGTAGCGAGAAAAAATCCTTGGGGGGGGGGATAATTTTTTCTGAAGTTTAAATTTTATATATATATATATATATATATATATATATATATATATATATATATATATATATTACTCTTTATCAATTAAACAACAATGGACATTATAAACGAATTTCTTCTTTGAAAATACCTTGATCAATACTGCCGTCATAAGAAAGAAAGCCCCATCTCCAAGAGAAAAAATGTTGCACAAAACAGGAAGACATAAGATTTTTACCGTCATAAAAGCTATTATATTTAATAAAAAATTTTTAACACATAAACAGAACCCTTCAGGTTCGACTGAAAAATGATTTTTTGGGGCTCATGGGGGGGGGGTTATGACCACCCTTCCCCCATGGCTACGCCACTGGGGACACCCTAATGCACTAGAGTTTTTCATTCTGATACATTCACAGCTTCACAAAACACAAAAAACGGTGGATCAAGGCTTAAGATCAAGTCTTGATGGGGACTAGGGCTCCTGGCGATACCCCCTGAACAAAAACGCATCTGAACTCTTACCTCAGTGGTGATGTGGAAAAAGAGTTTATATTTCTAAGACAGATGTCCACGGACGGATTAATCAATCAGACTTCTCATTCTGAACCACCGGTGAAGTCAATGAGCACCAAAAAATTTCATAAATTGAAGTAGTACTTGTCATAATATTTAATTAAATTAAAAAAAGATTTTTTAAACGTACTTCTACCGACTTTTGTGTGGTTATGTCGAGTCTAGACCGAGCGTTCTTAAGTTACGAAATTTTGGCACTGATTATAATAAATTTTTAAAAAATGTTTAAAGAGCCCACCTATCTTGAGCTGAAGTTCAATGATTGTTCTCGTCTTCTCATATTATTTACTTCTACTTTGTCAGAAAAGTAGAAGGAGCGGAAATGCATTTCTGATTTAATGGAAAAGGATTGTTAACAAGTAACGATACAAAAATCATTACAGATGGCTTACGCGAGCTTTTTAAGTTTGATTTAAACTTTATACATACATACATGTACATAAAAAGGATTTAGATGATGAAAAACACCTTTTGGACAAAGGAGAAAAACTTTAATTTTCATTATATCAGTTAATAATTTTATAGGAACTTATATTTTGCAGGATCAAGTTAATTGATTTTCAGCTTCAAGCTAGGGGTCTACGTACAATCTCCTTTCTTACGCCACTGATGAAATGAAATAAAAGCATTTTTCAATTTCACCGAATAACCTCAAACACTTACAATATTTAATTACTGACTTTTATTATGTTAAATTATCAGCATTCAGCCAGTAAAAAAGAAAAAGTAAAAAAATGAAGAAAATATCACAAACGGTACTGGTACTTGCGATTAAATACAGTCAACTCTCGATAACTCAAAGTTTTAAAAGTTTGGGACCCGATGAAAACTTCAAGATAAAGGAATATTCGAGTTATACGTTTCGAGTTATCGAGATTCGATTCTTTTAACAAAACTCCAAAATATGAAACATAACTAAGAATGTTTACTTCAAGTACCTGGACGACCGAGCCTCGCTCGGCTTTAAAATAATTATTTTCTGTCAAATTGTGTTTTTCTAAGGTTCGATACTTTTTCAAATGTATTTGAAAATTACCACGTTAACGAAACATTGAGGTTCTCGCCAGTAGTTGGACCTGCTTCCAAAAAACTAGAGATATACAGATGAACACGTCATCAGCATTATAATCATTTGAGCTATAAGAAGTCTAATATTGTCCGTTTTTCAGGAGAAGGCGCTTGACTTCTCCCTCGTCACGTGGTATCCGATGATTCTGTTTCGCCGTTTTCAGCAGAAGGTATATTCTGGTCAGAGCATTTTGTTGCAAAAGTAGCAGTTTTCAAAACGTAAGAATAACTAAAATGACAACAGACAAGTGATGTAAAGGACTCGAAGACTTTTTTGCACACTAAAAGGCACGCCCAAGTTAAGGATGTCCGGTTTTGTCTCCTTTAGAAGAGCGTGGATTGCTTGACGATCACCCCCGCATAAAATGGAACTCTGCGTTCGAGGAGGCGTGGCGAAGGGCCTTCTCGTAAAAAACGGACAATACTGAACATAGGCCTCCTCTCCCCCACAGTCATCCGCCTAGGGAAGCTCTGAGCTAAGGCCCCTATATTTACGAGCCGACTCATTAGCTTAAGTTCAACCATTTTGGATCGGAGCGCGTATTGGAGTCTTTGTTTTTTCTGGCAAGTTATCGCGTTTGGTGATTTCTCACTGCGAGCAATTATTAGCGGCACTCAAATTATTTCTTATATCGTCGTTCTTATTATCGTCTCATTATTTATTATCGTCGCGAGTCCTCATTGTACCTTTCACGAACCTTTTGAGGTTCGCGAACCAATGGTTGGGAGCCGATGGTTTTTAAAAGATTGTTTTCATTACAAAGATTTTAGTAATAGTGGTTGTGAATTTCGTAGACTGCCCCATCGTAATTTACTGTTACGATATGCATTCATGGGGTGTGCTAAAGACAAGTATGAATTAGTTTCGAGATCGGGAGCAGAAACACACGATTCCTTGACGAATGATTTATTAGAATCGTTTAAAGATTCCAAAAAAAGTCCTCCGTTTTATAGTAGCACACTGCGAAATTTCAACGAAAGTTTGCGCAAAATTTTCCATTCAAAAAATCGAAAATTACAAAATGTTGAGGGTTAAAATTCAAAATATTAAGTGCTTGAAATAATAGTTCAAAGACTTCAACCACATTGCATGACTACCTAGACAGAAAGCAAACTGTGAGCAGGTGAATTCGAAACGAATATGGAAATTTTTTAAACTACAGATTGCGTTGAGAATTTCCAACTACTCGGCAAAACTATTGCAATCTAACTACAACTGGACGAAGCCATCTAAAAAGTAATAGGGTGAATGAGTTTGGTTTGAATAGCGTAAAAAGAAATGGTCGGGTTAAATGCAAGGATTTGAACCGAGTTTTGAACCGAATCAAAAAATGCGACAGTTGAACTCCTTCAAGGCGAATCTGTTCCATATCAGTGTAGTCTTTTCGGTGAAGGCAGATTTAAAAAAAAAAAAATAGCACTGTTTTCCTTTTATATCTTCCTAGGAATTGGTCAAGAACTTGAAAATGTTCACGTAACTAGAGTGCGTGTAAAACTGACCCTGAAGAAAATACAAAACTAAAAAAGTTCTAAAGCAAATTCAGAAGCCAAAATTTTTACTCAAACTAAATAGTGTATTTGTACATTATATGAGGCAGTGAAAAGCAAAGGGATGCAAGTGGCAAAGTTAAAAATTTGGAGATGACCAGTACAAATAGTAGGTAAACCTCTGTCTTGGAACAAGATATTGTACTAGTAGCCCTGGTAGGTGCTGCTGTACAGCATGATTTAGAAAAAGATTTCAATGAAAGCCTACGTAGGCTCTGATCTCTAAACGCGTTTTATTCGAAACTTAAAATAGTCCACTTGCAACCCTTTGCTTCTCACTACCTCATATCGCAGTTACTTTACCGAAAAATATTTTTTTTAAATCTCGAGCAATATCTTCTATACATACAATAAAAGAAGATGTTTGTGTGTGTGTGTGTGTTTGTGGCGCGCATCCTGGGAAAACGGTAAGGTCTAGAAAGATGAAATTTGGTACACAGGTGCAGTTTTTGCTGAAAATGTGCACCTCGGGCTTCGATTTTTGATATTTTTATTAGAAAAAAAGTTATTTAATGTTTTATGTTATTTTTAGCACTTTTTAGTACTTTTGACCTCACAGATCTCGAACCAATCGCGCCAGACGAATATTTTTTGAACTAGTGTGTAGGAAATTTAATTTTAAATATGATGAATGAAAAAATTTTGAAGATAGAACAATTTTTGTATTTTTTATAGATTTTTGAAGAAACCTTTATTTTACACTTTTTTCTGGGTTTAGTTTTTTTCGAAACCCATCTTGCGACAAGTATTGAATCCTCAATTCTAAAATTTTAGTTGGTAATAGTAAAAACATTCCGCCCCCTTCAGAAGAAAAAAGTTTTGAAAAATACGCAATAGTTTTTTTTTTTACAATTTTTTTAATGGCAGAACACAACGCGAGCTGTTCGCTTGCCGGCTGAGTTCCGAGCTTACCACATCACGTGATCCAACTGAAATCGTTTGCCTTCTCTTCACTTTTTTTTTTTTTTTTTGCAAGCGCTACTTTTTGAACACTACGAGGAACATAGAGCCTTTATTTTTGAGGGCTATTTTGATTAAATAAATAAAACCCGCGATTTTTCGCATAATCTTCGTTTCTGTCGCGAATTGGCGGTTAGGTTAGGTAGATAAAGAGATAGAAGTTGAGTGGACAAAAAATGTTTTTGTTTTCGAATTAATACTTATATAAATAAAAAAAGATTGTATTGTCAGGAGGTAGATATGCGCAGATCGTATAGATAGACAAATATAGAGTTCGATATAGCAGATGGACAGCAAGAAAGAGGCATGCCCGTCATTTAAGGAATTTCAACGGGGTGTCAGTGCCCCCCCCCACACACACCATGACTTTGAAAAAACAATGCTTTCACATAAAAGTGGAAGTGCTTTTTGTTATTTTTCGACAAAATTTGCATGAAGAGTACGTCGTCTGCGTTAAAGCCCTGTATCCGTCTCTTAAGTGGCGACACACTTTGATCTATGCACTGCGTGCCGCTTTCGACTGCGATTGGAGGTGGGCAATCACGTGGGCTCAGTCCGCCATTTTGTGTCGCTGCCTGTGTGATTTCACTGTGCGGAATACCAGATATTTTCTCTTTGTTATTCGTAATTTTCATCAAAAGCTATTTTAAATGTGACGATGCCTTGGTGTAGTGCATTTGGATGTTCAAACAGTTCAAAATCGGGTCACAAGTTGTATCGATTACCTATGGGTAAATGAAATGAAGTGCCGCCTCATACATTATGTAAATATTTTATCATAAAGAACTGACATCTATTTGGTATTTCAAATTTATTTTAATACATCTACCTACTCCATGTATGTATCATGAACTTTTCGCACATTGCTTAACGTAATAGTTTGTGTGTAACATCATTTCAAATTTAAAACACTTTTCCACTAATAGTGAAATACTGTTGCGAATACAGATATATTCTGTTTTTCAATTCAATTCTGTGCAATTTCGGATACTTTTTGAAACTATTGTTGAAATCGCAATATTTTTTACTTTTCATGAAAATGTCTGATAGTTTGTTGATTTTTATGGTATGATAAGGATATTCACTAAAATCATATATAGTTCCTTCAAATATTGTAAAGCTTAACTATGTAACGGCACCTAATAAATTGCTAGCAGCGGTAAAATATTTGCCCTGTTTTTAAAACTGATACTTCTGAGCGTAAGAGAACAAAGTCGTCAAAATTTAAATATGCTAATTATTTTTATTTATTTCTAGTGTAAATTTTCTATTGTTTAGTTAGTTTCAAAATGTCTCAATAACTGTAGCAAAATTGTTTTAAGAAAACATAGTTTTGCTTTTAATTGTGTCATAGACATGAGTTTCAGTGTGTTGCCAAGTTAATTATTCATCTATTTTGTGCTAAAATATCAAGATATTAAAAATGTGAAATTATTTATTAAAAAAAATAAGCTTCTTTGAGATTGCAGTAACATATAACTCAAGCCAATTTATACAATTGTATGAAGATTTTTTAAATTAATTAATTAATTTATTTATTTTTTTTTCCGGAAAAATGCTTTTTTCGTTTAATTATTACTTCGACGCGAAAATCTTTACTAATAATAAAGCAGTAAGTCTCTCTGTCCGGAGGATGTCTGTAGGATGTCCGTAGGATGTCTGTGACGCGCATAGCGCTTAAACCGTTCGGCCGATTTTCATGAAATTTGGCACAAAGTTAGTATGTAGCATGGGGGTGTGCACCTCGAAGCGATTTTTCGAAAATTCGATGTGGTTCTTTTTTTATTCCAATTTTAAGAAAAAAAGTATCATAAATTACGAAATTATCGTAACGTGGAACCGTAACATGGGCACAAGCCAATTGGCGAGATACGAAATGATCATAACGTGGAACCGTAATGTCGGTACAAGCCAACTGGCGAGAAAATTCACTATACATTATTTGTAAATATACAGGCGAACCAAAAGACCTTTTGATTTTTCTATTGCGGGCGAAGCCGTGCGGGTATCACTAGTTTTTCAATAAAAAAATATATATGATTTATTCTAGTGTCTGTTGATTTATTAAAATTTATTATTGCAATTTAGTACAGTTCGTCAAAGATGTAATCTGCACTCTTTTATTTGAATTCCTACTGGTATCAAATGATTCAATTAATATTATTTTTTTAATATTGATTTAAAATTGGTTAAAACACTTTATTATGATTTTGTTGATTTTTTAAGAACTAGTAGTATCTTTAAAAATCTGGTTTAAATGAAAGGCATTTTTTAATGTAAAATCGTCATGAGAAACAAGCAAGTGTTGGTAAAATGAAAAAAAAAAGATTCCAGCCGAAAATGAACCTTATTAGTTAAGGGAAAAAGAAATTTTGCAATTTTTCAGATGTGAATCATTTTCCATAAGAAAACTACACACATTAGTAATATAAATGATACATGAATAAGTTCAAACTCTTGCCCAAGTTACAAACAATTCATAACGTAGTTAATTTAGCTCACTACTTTTCTACTACACCAAATTTCTAATAATAAATCGCATATTCAAAACACTTCAGGTAGTTTGTAACTCAGAAGGTCTTTATGGTGGAAAAAAAAAGAAATTACTCTTAAAAATATCGAAAATTCCTTCGAAACTCATTTTTACTAATATGCGGTTTAATAATAAAAAATACATTTTACTAAGATAAAATTCAACATTTTCGTACGTATATTGTCAGTTACATAAGTTACACTTAAAAACCTGCAAACATTCGTTGATAAAAAGATACTTTTCAATGAGCGAAACTCTGTATTTTTCTACTATTGAGATAGGGAGAAAGTTGCGGAACGACACAAAGTGGCGGACGCTGGAGCGTGTCGCCACTTAAGAGACGGATGGAGGGCTTTAGTCTGCGTCTCCCCCTCCTTTAAAAATATTCCAAACGACGGAACTGGAGATAGATCTAGAAAATATTTTATTAAAGCTACTAATGATATACATAGATATAGATTGATTGATACCGCCACGAAATTTGTTTAAGCAGCCATCGAAGGCGGCAACATCGGTGTAAAAAGGCGAATGATAATATTGAGAAAAAAGAGAAAAACATTGATTAATACCGTCGCTAAATTGTCTAAGCAGCCGCCGAAGGCGGCAACTCTGGCGCAAAAAGGAGAATGGCGTAAAAAGGCGGACCAGCTGGTCGCCGCAGGTGGCTAGTAGCAAATAAATAAAGTTTAAGTCGCGTAAGTAGGCATCCCTAGATGGAAAGTGGAACTGCATGTAAATTAAAAAGTCAAAAAGCATTGAAAGTGGAAATAAGGAGTGTTAAAATAACGCCGCATTTTTTAATTACGAAAAACTTTCAAGCATCTAGCATTTTAGGTGCGGATTTTATGCTGAAATTCGATTTGAAACCCGATTTTGTGGTTAAAACTGGAACAATTACGAGAGCAACACAGATGGAAATTTAGGGAAGGAAACAATGGTTTCACACAATGGTGAATTCACCGATAAACAAAATTAACGCTTTACTGAATTAAGTAAATGAAATTCATTATTTTCATAGAAACAAGGATCAACTCCACATATGTCTACAGCGCAGATACGGGGGAGGGGGATCTAAACGCGCAAAAGTCAGCCGAATGCTCGCCTTAAAATGCGGTTCAACTTCAAAAAGAGAAAATTCGATTCGTTGTATATGTGAATATACGGTAATTTATTTTTTTGCGTTCCCCAAGAAAAATTTTCTGTTTATTTTAACATTCATTGTTTTACTAACTGTAAATAGTTTTTCATTTGCAAATACGAAGCTCAAATTATGTTTGAAGATTTTTGAGTTTTACAGGCAAAGGGGAAAAATGTGCGTTCAAGGGGCGACACTATTGAATTTAAAATTGTCAGAAGCGCGATCCCAGGGAACTCGCGAATTCGCACAAAACATACAAAAACACGTTCTTTTTACCAGAACTTAAATGTTATCCGTAGTGTCTACACTCAATAAACATTGCAGTGTACAAATGTACATTTAGGTAACGATAAAGTTTAAAAATATGTACTTACCAGAATAAATTCTTAAAAGATTGGTACAAGCACGCGTTTTAGCAGTGCTAAGAGAATGGATGCAAATTATTTGAATTTTGCTCAATCCCATTAGCTTACTTTTAACTTTAGCCTGTATTACGCTGGTTATTCGCGGTCAAAAACCATCTTTTAGAAATTCAAATGCTGAATTCGAGTCCTTGAATTTCGCCAAGTGAGGGTAGAATAATTATGTCACGGGAAAACAAACTTTTTCCATTTAGATAAATATTTTTACAATGTTTTTCAGTAAAATATGTTTTGATGTTTATTCAGACTTATGACTATGGTAAAAACCATCGCTCCAGTTTATTTAAAAAGGAACGCTGAACGTGTTTGCATAAAAAGTAGAAAAAAGGCAGCCATAGGAGTATACACTCATAACTATTTTCAGCTTTTAATGCTAAAATGAAACAGCGAGTATTGACTACGTGGGCCAAACAAAACACAATATTTTTTATTGATTATGCATACGATAACAGTAATGCTATTCGTTTTACCTCAAAATTTTCTGTACGCCAATTTTAATTCAAACACCGTATATTCGCCCGTATTAGAATTCAAAACAAGGATTTAGAGTTAGAATGATTTAGAAAACCAAAAAATGTGACGAGGAAGATTTAAAGCAGAGTTTGACAACTCTGCTGTCAAAACAAACTTGATTCGCCTTAATCTTGCATTATACATGAAATAAAAATAAGTAACGAATTTGGAGCAATTATTCCTTCCTTTAACATTGAGTTTCATGATGGTGCCATTTTAGGACGTCGAGGGTTCAGAGAAACATTTTCAAAAGTTAGTAAAATTTTATTATTTTATTAAATGAGATGATTTTTAAAGGGTTACGGTTCTATACAAAATTATGAAGTATATCAGCGTTATAATTATGATAAATTTAGTATTCGATATTTATAAAAACTCAATAAAACGCAAGAAGAAATATACTGGAGGTAAGGTAGCAAAATTTGATTATAAAAGGAAAGTGAGATTGTTCAGACTGTGCGCTTAGAACAAATAAGAATATAGGAGGCATTTGAAACTGATGTAGATAGTTGATCAATTCTACCTTGAATTTACCCCCGTTTTGAACTGAATGCCTCAATTATGAACGCGACACTTCCCCACGAAATATATTGAAACACTCTGCTTCATTTTTTTTTCTGTTTCTCAAATAAAAAAGTTTTAACCAAATTATATTCATGAATTGCTTCTTGAATCAACTTTAAAACAACGAATCTGTTTCAGACCCAAGATTCATAAAATTCACACCCGTGATGCGTGATTTCTCGCAAAGAAAGGAAGGAAAGTTAAACCACGCCAATTATACTGTTCTGCGGTGGGAAGGTAAAAGACGGTATCATTGCAAATGAGTGAGATATTTGAAGTAACTTACTTTTGATTTCCTACAAACACCAGTGAAATGTTGGCAACTTGACTCTTCGCTCATGGTTTTATGTTTCGGTGAAAGTGAAAAAAAGCAAGTTAATTCAATAAACCTAAAGGAAAATAGATGAAAATATTGGGAAAACGAATTATCGATACAGCTGTTTACTTGCCCAATTAAGTGTTGCACAACTTTTGGAGTTTTTCTGTTCAATTTGAAAAATACTTTAAATTTTAGATAATTGTGTCTATAACGGATGGTTTCGTTACTGGAGCAGGAAGAATATGCAGTAAAGTCCATTGTAATTAGCAGACTAATGGAGAATAAGATTCTGCCGAGGGCACGAAAACGGCAGTATATGCGGAAATGAGTTTTCGTGATATTTGAAGAAAAGCGCTTTGGATTGAATACTTACAATGGGTAAACGTTGAAATTAGACGTTTCCCGCGCTTTTCATTCACCGGAAACTAAATAAACAAGCATTTACAATAAATCTAGCGTACAATTGATGAAAAAAAAATTTTTTTTTAAATCGCAGTTACGTGCCCATGGCAGTAGGGTGATTCACCAGTAATTGACCACTAGAGCCCCAAAATGTACAAAACAGGGAAAAAAATAAGTGTTTATTTTTAATATGATTACTAGAACTGAATCGATTTACGGCATGAGTCATTTTTCGCGAAATGGAGTTCACTGGGGTTTACAATATTTTTATGCAGAAATCCTTGTTAAATAAAACGCTTTATTTAGGGGGCCCAAATTTTGCTCAGTGCAAAACGGACTGATGCGGTTTCTGTTCTCAACGTGAATGAAAGAATAGAGGCGATATGAATAATGCAAGATGGTAAAAAATACCAGATTTTTCTGCGTATCGTAGTAAAAACAAGAAACAACTTCAATCTAGGATTATTACGGTATCAGGAGGTCCTTCCATTAGGGGGTCTGGGTGGCAGTGTGGATCCCCCCCCCCCCCCGGCGTTGAAAACTTAATTATTTTTATATAAGTGGGCATGTTTTCTGCTTTCCGATGAAATTTGCCTTGGTTACACAGTATGGTTGGGTCATTTTTAACTTTTTTTGAAAATCGAAATCGTTTGTAGTAGGAAAAGTTGTGTATTGGCATCAAATTTTCGTATAAATTTTTTTTTTAGAAATCAAAATATATTTAGATTTCCCTCCAGCCCATTGAAGTTTCGCCAAATATGTAAAAATTGACATTTTTAAAGAAAGTATTTTCTTTTTAATTGTTTGTGGTAGGAAGAGTTGTGCATTGGCATCTAATGTTCATGTAAAACATGTTTGGTAATAAAACATATTTAGACTCCTGGTCAGATCCTTGAATTTTCGCCAAATACAGTGGCTTAAAGTGATCGTACACCTCGAAATTTTGCAGTAAAACCAAAATAACGCAAAACTGAACTCGAATATTAAGTCCATTTTTTGTTCACTTTATTTTTATGCCATTCCAACAAAAGCCCTGTAGTTTTTTTTTCAAAATATTGCCTGAATTTATCTTTGAAATTTTTCAAAAAACGAAGAGACAGAAATTCAGACGAAGAGACAGATTAAAATTTTTACGTGTCGTTTTTTTATTATTTTTACACTGTGACGACACTGTAAAGTCATTTGGCTTTAATTTTTTGTATATTTAAATCCTAATATTCTGCTTACTATTTTCAAATGGCTGGTATTCGTAAAAAACAACGAACACTATTCGAAATTTGATATTTTTCCCTTACAGTACCGGCAAATTGGTTTGAAATTAGTTAATTTATACGATTCTATAGCAAAGTGCTTGATAAAATACTTTAAAGAAAATAATCATGAAATAATGAATCATGCTGTTCATTTAAATATTTTTAAAAACAATTTTAAACTATTAGCCTTAAATTTGGCTATCGGAAACAACTTTGTTTAATGTAAAGGTAAGAAGCACACGGTCTTCAACGTTTGCGTCTGGTTTCTCAAACATTGCCTTTAATCTTAGAAATATATCCTTAATCGCTAGATTTGAACTTAATGTAACGTACTTGGAGAAATCTGGATTACGAAAATACAGCATTGAAACGAAAAGCGAACTAGAAATAGTAAGGCTCAATGTACCGTTGAACACTTACTTAAAAATTGCACAAAAAAAGAAATAAAAAACAATGAAATCTAATCACAGACTTTTAAAAGCTGTTGTTGATACTGCATAATATTCTACTAAATAATAACTTACGTTAGATTATTTACTAACACATAGAAATTTTTTTAAAGTGTACGAAAACTTTTGCGAGATAAAATTTCTGGCACTTTTTGGTTATTGATTTCTTAAAAATCAAGTTTTATTATGTTATTAAAAATTTTCATGTAGTTTTGTTGAAAATGGATCATAGATCTAATGGTTAAACACCTATTCCAAAATATTAGTTTTAACTCATGGATAGGGGCGTATTTCATCGAAAATCGTAAGTGTACGAACACTTTTGGAAGCCACTGTATGTAAAAATTGACATTAGTTTCTGATTTTTAAAATTTATTACACAAAATGTTTTTGATCCATCTGTGGTAAAAATGGTTGCCTAGTAAGATTCTTTGCACATGACAAAAATATATTGACATCAAACGATATTTAAGCCACCCCCCCCCCACCGCTCCCCTCGTAGGCAAAATTTGGAATATTTTCAGTATTTTGTAATCTTTTATACGATTTTTATTAAACACTTTTTTTCTATTAAAGGCATTTTTACACTTTCTTTTCCTATAATAACAACACATAGTTCTTTTGAATTAAAACTAAAGTGTAAAAGTGGAAAGCACCATTGGACTTGCTTGCGTCGCTGCTTTACAGCATCTCTTGGATTGTTTTCCCGAAATTAGCGCGAAGTACCTTAGAATGCCCTTCAAGGAGGTGGTTGCATTCGAAGTCCACCATGGGCCTCCCAGCACCCAAATTTAGGCTCTGAAGGTTTTTTTTTTTTTTTTTTTTTTGTAACATTGAAATTTTATACCTTGCACTGCTTTGTTTTGTTTTCGAACTTTGGCATTAATTTTCGAGACACCAATACTGTGCATACAAAGCCATCACAATTTGTTGCTCCACAATTAAATGAAGAAGCTTCTGCCACTAACCTAACTACTCTTTCGACCTCTTGCGTAAATTAAAATACTCACTTTCAGTTATGTCACTCGTTTTATCCATGTTCAAGTTTCGCATTAGGTATACATGTTTGGACAGTGGAGGGTACGCAAGTACACAATTGATCGATTATGCATAGTCTTTTGCTTGAAAATTGAGAGGTGAAATGTCAAAATCACCAAAAGTTTCATTAGTAACATCTTGGATCTTTAGGATCGTTCTGTGACCTAATTTCTTCGAAGGATAGTGTGTCATTGCTCATGGTAATCAGCAGGTGTTTTGGATGACCACAACATTTATTCCTTTTGAATAACAGGATCAAGTACTGATTTCAGATCATCGTTGAGATATCTTGAGTAGTGGACAACTTCCCAAACATGCTGTGCACCGGCTGTGCATGAAGACTCAGTTTAGTGAGAAACCAAACTTTTACATACGCTTTTGCAATGTATTCGACAATAGTCTAAATATATAAACAAAGTATATACAATAGGTGCCGCTTAATGTGATCACTTTGGGACAAATACAATTTGATAACAATAACCGACTGATAACAATAACCGAAAAGAATCCAGGAGACAAAATAATGATTTTTTTCCAATTAAGGTGCATTTATTTTGGCAACCTCAAATTGAAATCACAATGACTCAACTGAACGCAGTTTCAAATTATAAATTATTAAATTAACAGAATGGAAATATCTGAACTATAAAAAATTAAAGCTAAATTATGCAATTTTTAATTGCATAGTAATAGATGCAGTAAAATATGACCGTTTTCCCTAACATTCATAAACCAGTTTCAAAGCACATTCAGCTTTTCTATCTTTTCCAGCATGGTTTTGCTTGTTGTTTAAAATTTTAATTTAACTTCGCTTTGTTTTCATTCTCGACACAATTCTCTAATAGTTTACAAAGTAATGGCACCAATGGAGGTCATCCTACATCAATGCCTGCAACATATCCAGCGACTATATTTTTTTAGGTACAATAGAAAGTTTTCTTAGGGGGAGTCTGTGGTCACTGGGGGCGAACTTTCTGTAGCTTCATTCCTTGAAAAATTTTGAACTGCTATTGAAAACCACAGAATGCTACACAGAAAGTTAGTTTCGTCAGGGTTTACCTATGTATTTATGTTAATTGATGAACAAAAACGGAGAAAAAGTTGAAAGTTTGTGAAAAAGTGATAACACACGAATACGCTCATTACAGTATCCGAGTTTTTTAACGTGTGTTAACATACAAGTGTTCCGGGACTTCGTGATTCTGATAACATTAAGCGAATGATAACATTAACCGTGATCACATTAAGCGGCGCCTACTGTATCTTATTGAAATTTCTTACCTATTGGATTGGTGGACAATTATTTGTGCAATTTCCAGAACACATCGCTTAAATCCAGAACATTTGGATTTCCATACTGTTCATATTTGCTTTGATAAATGCCAAGATTATTAGCGATTTGTGAGACGAGGGGTGGGTGATGGAAAAATTTTTATGATATATCACAGAATAAGAGAAACAAGTAATATTTTGCGCAATCGCACCATCTGTCACAACAGTTAAAACTAAGCAGAAAGAGCTAAGAAAAATAGCAAATGACGCAAATTTCAAAGGCCTGGCGGGGGTTTTAAATATAATATGATGTAATAATTGTTTTATTCACCACCAAAGGGTGTTACTATTCGGCTATTTAGACTACGGGCGATTAAAAAAATACATATTAAATTAAAAAAAAATGTTTAAAAAAAATCAATTTTTACATAATTTTTGAAACTTTAGGGACCTATCGGGGGTCTAAATATATTTTACTTACCAAAATACTTTTTTAACGAACATTAAGGTGTCAATACACAAATTTTCCCACCACAAACGATTAAAAAAAATTTACATAAGAAATTTCTTGAAAATATTTTCAAATGTCAATTTTTACATATCTGGTGAAACTTTAAGGGGCTGGCGAGGGATCTAAATATATTTTGATTTCTAAAAAGATGTATAGCAAACATTTGATGCCAATACACTACTTTTCACACCACAGGCGATTTCGATTTAAAAAAAAAATTAAAATCGACCCACCCTATTGTACACTATCTACCCCCCCCCCCCCGGAAGAATTCGAAAGTCACGGGTCTTATGTCGAGGTGAAGCAAAGAAGTTTCGGAATGCAATTTGATGTCTGTGATAATTTCTCATGGATTTTATTAGCATCACTCTAGAACTGTTTAGAAAAACTGCACGCTTTCAGTGACGTAAATGCTGGTCAAAATAAGAAAAAAACTGTTTTCAGACTTTTTCTGGAAATAAAACTAAAGAAATTCAACGAGATTGCTCATGATTTCTCTCTCAGTGGACATTTGTTCGTTCTTGTGACTGGCGTTTTGGGACAGTAAAATGAATAATAAACAGATGCAGGAATGACAGGTTATTGCGATGTCAAATACCATGTTCTATGACTGACATTCTGAAATAGAATCAAGGTTCACTGTTAAATCTTTTGAAATGAATGTAACTGCTAAAATACGTGCCTTTCTGTATAGCGTACATACACTTCGGTGCCCCTCCCCCTCTGTTACAGTTTCGAGTGCGTCCCCCCACCCCATAAGATTGGTTTTCTTTCATTTAATTTTTAATACAGTGTTACTTTTTCAGAACTTGCGCCCTCATACCTCCCCTCTCGCACTTCGAGGCTTGCGGGGGGGGGGGGGGCTATTTGCACCACCCAGGAGTCTATATTCTTTCTCTCAAATTGAGAATCTAGAGAAACGATTCTATGGGATGACAAATGTTTTTAATTCACAACATTCATAAAAATTTAACTATCCTACAGAACAACAAGGGACGGTTTCAGACTAGCTATTTTATTGACTTTTTTTGTGCTCTCAAAGTAGAGCTTGTTGCCAATATTGAGCACAAAAGAAAATTTTTCATAATGTAGGAGGAAATAACTAATATCAAGATTCTATATATTCAATGCAATTTTGACCATAATCATATTAATATGTACATCGACCTTGGTAAAACACAGACACGAGCAGGGAAAAAAAGTAATATTTTATATGGAGCATATCTTTCTGTTGAATATAAATAGTTTAGTAACTGTAGGGGAAGGTGGGGCAAGATGGAACATCCGGGTAAGATGAAATACTGAAGCTCCTAGCAAGGTGGGTGCTATTATCTAGCGAAAAAGTAGTCAAGTAGTTGCGTTGGGAGAAGTAGAAACCACGTTGGTCGAATCAACCAGGTAATGAAAAAAACTACACTGCAAATGCAGTGCATAAAGTTTTTCTCTCAATTTTCGTGCGTTTCGCTGTGCTCTTATTTTGTTGGAACACCTTTCCAAGTGTAGTTTGGTGAGTACGATTTTACTAATCGTTTTTACTCTCCTTTAATCGTAATCCGCAACTCTAAATGATAAATTTAGAGTGATTTAAATGCAATTTTATTTATAACCTGAACTTGGGTCGACAGTGAACAAGCCAAATGGCGTCAGTGGAGCAAGATGAGATATTATACGAGGGGCATGACGGAATACTATATCATCTTCCCCACATGTATTGCGATTTGTTATTTATTCTTTTGAGATTTCTTAATATAGTGAAAAGAAAGACGAATACGGAAATTTGGTAACTAAAATCGATGCAACATGCTATTGAATGCATAGTGAGTGGAGAAATGGGATTTCAGAAAGCATCCCGAACTTATAATAACCACGGGCTACACTTCATAGAAAAGTGAAAGAAGCTAAAAAACAGCAATTGGACAGAGGTGTTCTTACGGTTTCGACAACTGAAAAAATTTATTCAAATAATGAAACCACAAGTTTAGACTTAGTTTTCATGAAACCCAAAGGCTTAACTAATTTTCTTTGGAAGAAGGAAACCTTCCAAAAGGACTAAAAGAAAGGAACTTTTTGTAGTGAAGGCTCAAAAGGAACGGAAAGAAATAAAAAAATCTAAGCAGGAAAAGAGAAGAAAATGGAAAAATCTAAGCAGGAAGAGGAGAAAATCGAGAAGAAACGAAGTGTGAAAAAGGGATTTGGATGACATTTTTTCATTTACACCATCAACTCGTACAGCAATGAAAGTTGGTCTGTCAAAAGATAAAAACAAAAGAATACAGACTGGAAAATTAAAAACAAAAAACTGTACTTAAAGGGAAACCATCCGAGTCTTCATCGTCATCTGAGCTTTCTGATCTTTAACGTCAGCGACGAAATAAAACATAATTTAAGGTGCGGCAATAATGTCAAAAAATTCTTCTAGAGTTTAGTTATTTTTTAATGAAATAACCATTTTTTATTGATTCCAGAAACGTTTCATAAGTGGACTTAAGCTCTTTCTGAGATAATCGATTCGACTCGCTTTTAACAGCCCGTGAAATGCTCGGTTATAATTTATTGTTGTAACTCAAGTTTTGAAAAAGATTTAAGACGATATACACTTATAAAGATATCTACAAAGCTGCAAGAACATTACATCTTACTAGTGAGATTTGTCATGGGATGAAAAGCTGAAAAGAAGGTAAGGGGTCAATTGCTACCGAAATCTCTTTTTTGAATTACAATAGCAATTAGGTAGAAAAATAGTCACTAAAAAAATGATTAGTAATCTTCAATATTGGTACTTTTATTGACAAGTAGAACAATTTATTTTTTCCCTATTTTCTTCCAGTGAAAACGAGCAGCACTTGTTAAAATTTCCACCTAATATCTGTACAGCGTTAAAACGGTATACTATATTTCGATTTTTTAAATGATTGCAAACGCACAATATATTAGACAAAAACTGTAGAATCTGACAGTTTTCCTTGAAATAGAAATAATTAAATACGTAGCGGAACTTCCCTGGCACCCGACCCAATCGTTCCCAACTTCACAGCAGGCACGAAAGTAGCACACTATTTAAAATACAGTATAACTTTGATTACACTATTGTCAAGGGACCGGAAAAAGTTATCGTTAAATCAAGGATATCGTTTAATCGAGGAGCATAAATATTCAGTGCAGTTAAATCCGAATCTCTGAAATGTACCATTATATTAAGGAAATAGTTAAATCGGGTATGGTTAAATCGAAGTTATACACAATGTCACCCATTTACTTACGGGATTTTATACGATGCAAAATTAGGCAAATCCAAAGCAGAGTTTAATTTCATTTTAATCATTGACCCCGCACCCTTTCCAATTCCTTACTTATCTTTATTTAGTTGTAAACTAAACTTTGTTTAAAAAGGTAAGTGTTCAGAGCTACAAACTATAGCAGCCCACATGAAAAAAAAAAAAAAATCAAAATGTTAAGGAGCAGGAACCTTATCTAGTCACAATGCATATTTTTAAGGGACCTATCTGAACACATTTACTTTGTAATGGGGTAGAGTACTATAGCTCTTACAAGAAAAAGAATACTTTGATCAAATTGAAAACATACTAAACTATAAACAGTCTCAAGTATGGGCACTTGACTACTTCTACGCATTCTCAAAAACAACACCAACCTATTTGTAGTGAATTTCACACGTAATGAAGAAATGAAAACAATAGAAATACACTTAATCCTCTTAAATTTCCAAACAGAACCACTATCTTCGAATGCATGAATAAAAGCCTATTAATAAGTAATAGCCTATTAAAAATAAGTAAAAGCCTATTGAAAAACTATATATTCTTTTACATTGATTTCTGGTATAGAACAATAAAACGAATACATCCCTCAAGCAAGTCGGAGTCTGTAGCTCGGGTGGAAACAGGAAACTTCTGAGGGTGCTTGGTAAATTCACATACGTATTGACGCGCGAAAGCGCTACTACAAAGGTCCGATGAAATATCCCCCCTTCCCCCTTCCCATGAGGTGGGCGGGGGGGGGGGGTGTAACGTGAAAAAAAAGGAAAGAAACAAAATAGCCGGAGTCGGAGTCTGGTTTTAAGATCCAGGTGTCGAAGTCAGCCATTTTCCTTCTGACTCCGTTGCCCCGCTCAGAACAAATGTGGTTTTAACAAGTGGCGGACAATTTTTTGTTTTTGTTTTAGGAGATAACTGTGTTTTTAAAATTACATTATTATTTATTTAAAAGCTTTAACACATTAAACACTTCTATCTATTATAAGAGAACTACATACCTCAAAGGAAATCTTCAAGAGTAACACGCAAATGCTAAGAAGCATCCACGACTAAGGAACTCTCAAATTGGCGGGGTATTTACAGATATCTTCCTTTCAATTCACTTGGCGCAATTGCGCAGAATTAATCTGAGACATGCGTTTGAAAGTCCCTCCTCACTGATACTTAGGAGTTAGTAGGAAACCCAGCTGTTCTGATTTTATTACGATTGTCCTGACTTAGAGCTTTTGGTTATACTGAAGATGACGTGATATTTTCATGAAATTCGACTTACTAATTTTTCCTGAACTTTCGTGTGAAGTATAACAGTCCTCAACTTAAAAGTGATACTTGTGATTCGTAAAATGATATATTTCGTTAGTTTTGAGATTATATGCCTCATTTTTCTGTAGCATATATGTTTTTTTCTGCCTCATCGCATTAATGTCCGTTTTTCACAAGAAGGCACTTGACTCCCATTTCGTCACGTGGTAGCCGATGATCATATTTCGCTGTTTTCGGCAGAAGCTATTTCAGATCATAGCAATTTGGTGTAAAATAAGCGGTTTTAAAAAGTAAGAATAACTAAAATGATAACAGAAAAGTGAAGCAAGTGATGTAAAGGACTTTTTTGCACATTAAAATGCACTCACAAATTAAGGCTTTCTGGTTGTTTCCTTTAGATGCGCGTGGATTGCGTACCGATCACCCCCGCGTAAAATTCAACTCTGCGTCCCAGGAGGTGTGGCAAAGTGCCTTCTCATGAAAAACGGACAATAGTCTGCAAGAAATACGGTGTTGATTTATTGTTTATTTAACATTCTTTTCCATGCCATCAAAGTTTTGTCCGACTTCATCATATATCCGGGCGATAAATTGTTTTAAATTGAATACCTATCATTGCAGAATATTGAGAATCGTGAATAGTAAGGGCATTTGTAGCCGAGTGGTTGTGCTTGCCTGCGTGTGCCGTCGGAGGTCGTGGGTTCGTTTCCCCATGGTGCTCTGGGTGTGATTTCTTTCATTTCTGCTATAAGTTATAAATGGAATTTCTTGCTGTTATCACATGTAGAAACGGATGGGAAGCACGTGGCATTGAGTCCTATTAATTTTTGAATGTGTATATGTTTCAGTTATAAAATCTAAAATCATGAAAATATATCACCTTTTTTTTCCAGAGATTCCATGAATAGCGCCTGTTTATTTTTTGTTTCTGTTCATCATTTTGTGCATCGATTTGAATACAAAAGAATTATACCTTGAAATTCATAATTCTTTCCGACATCTAATCAATACAAGCAAGATATAATACTTCTAAAACTGCGTGAAAAGTATGAAAATAAGAACTGGACACAGTAAGAGTCTATTTCTCACAAAAACAAACCTTAGAACCACTTCCCACTTTTTTATTTCGCGGGAAGTTGAAATTCATAAATAAATGTTTTTTGTCACCTTCCGCGAGACAGTTAAAACTAGTTGAAAGCAGCTGCTTCGAATTTTTAGTCCCGCTGGATTTAAATCCAATAAACTATAGGGGGCGCTGGCAGCCGCTGTAATGGCGGATGAAAAAGGTAAAACAAACGCATGCCGTAACTTATAACTTGGATCTTCGCTTCGTGAATGGCAGTAATTTTCCATCGTGTTTGTGGGAAGCTTTCTTTTCTATTCTACTGAAATTACATTTTACTACAAACTGAAGCCTGTAATTTGCCCCAAAGAAAACACGTGGAATGGAATGTTTTACCTTTTTCTTTAGTATTGTTAACCACCGCAAGGTAGAGCGTATTCGAGCTCTGGAGTTGCGAATCGCAATTTACTATTACGATATGGATTCATGGGGTGTGCTAGGACAAGTACGAATTAGCTGCAAGATCGGGAACAGAAACACACGATTCCTTGATGACTGATTTATTAAAATCGTTTCCAGATGCCAGAAAAAAAAACTGTTTTATAGTAGCGTACTGCGAAATTTCAACGAAAGTTCGCTCAAAATTGTGCCCTCTAAAAATCGAAAATTACAAAATGATGATGGTTAAAATTCAAAATATTAAGTGCTTGAAATAATAGTTCAAAGACTTCAACCACATTGCATGACTACCTAGACAGAAAGCAAACTGTGAGCAGGTGAATTCGAAACGCACATGGAAATTTTTTAAACTACAGATTGCTTTGAGAATTTCAAACTACTCGGCAAAACTATTGCAATCTAACTACAACTGGACGAAGCCATTTAGAAAGTAATAGGATGAATGAGTTTGGTTTAAATAGCGTAAAAAGAAATGGTCGGGTAAAATGCAAGGATCACGGGAAAACAAATTTTTTGTATGTAGATAAATATTTTTACAATGTGTTTCGGTAAAACATGTTTTGATGTTTATTTAGGCTTATGATTACGGTAAAAACCATCGTGCCAGTTTATTTAAAAAGGAACGCTGAACGTGTTTGCATAAAAATGTAGAAAAAAGGCAGACATAGGAGTATACACTAATAACTATTTTCAGCTTTTAATGCTAAAATGAAACAGTTAGCGAGTACTGACTACATGGGCCAAACAAAACACAATATTCTTTATTAATTACGCATATGATAACAACAATGCTATTGGTTCTACCTCAAAACTTTCTATACGTCACTGGAGTTCAAACACCGTATATTCGCCCTTATTAGTATTCAAAACGAGGATTTAGAGTTAGAATGATTTAGAAAACTAAAAATGTGTCGAGGAAGATTTAAAGCAGAGTTTGACAACTCTGTTGTCAAAATAAACCTTATTCGCAAGTAGACAAAATCTTGCATTATACGCGGAATAAAAATAAATGTAATGAATTTGAAGTAATTATACCTTCGTTTAACAGTTTTGATTGAGTTTCATCATAGTGCCATTTTAGGATGTCGAGGGTTCAGTCAAGTATTTTCAAAAGTGAGTTAAATTTTATTATTTCATTAAATGAGATGTTTTTTAAAGGGTTACGGTTCTATACCAAATTGCGAGGTATATCAGTTTATAAGTATGACAATTTTATATCCGATATTTATAAAACTCAATAACACGCAAGAGGAAATATACTGGAGGTAAGGTAGAAAAATTTGATCGTAAAAGGAAAGTGAGGTGGTTCAATCTGTGCACTTAGAACAAAAAATAATATACGAGGCATTTGGAACTAAAGTTAGTAACTGATCAATTCCACTCTGAATTTACCCCGTCTTGAACTGAATGCCTCATTTATGAACGCGACACTTCCCCACGAAATATATTGAAACACAGTTTCATTTTTTTTTCTGTTTTTCAAATAAAAAGTTTTAATCAAATTATATGCATGAAACGCTTTTTCAATCAACTTTAAAACAACGAATCTGTTTCAGACCCAAGAGTCTTAAAATTCACACCTGTGATGCGTGATTTCTCGCAAAGAAAAGAAGGAAAGTTAAACCACGCTAATTATACTGTTCTGCGGCGAGAAGGTAAAAGACGGTATCATCGCAAATGAGAGATATTTGAAGTAACTTACTTTTGATTCTCCACAAACACGAGTGAAATGTTAACTTGACTTTTTGCTCATGCTTTTTGTTTCGGTGAAAGTAAAAAAAGCAACTTAGTTCAATAAACTTATAGGAAAATAGATGAAAAATTGCGAAAACGAATTATCGATACTACTGTTTACCTGCCCAAGTAAGTGTTGCACAACATCAGAAGTTTTCTGATCAATTAAAAAAAAAAAAACACTTTAAATTTTAGAAAATTGTGTCAATAAAAGATGGTTTCGTTACTGGAAAAGGAAGGTTAGCCAGAGAAGTCCATTGTAATTGGCAGACTAATGGAGAATAATAGTCTGCCGTGGGCAAGAAAACGGCAGTGTCTGCGGAAATGAGGTTTCGAGATATTTGAAGAAAAGCGCTTTTGATTGAATACTTATAATAGGGAAACGTTGAAATTAGACTTTTCCTGCGCTTTTTTTTTAAATCGGAAACCAAATAAGAGAACATGTACAATAAAGCTAACGTACAATAGATGAAAAAAATTAAAAATTGCAGTTACTTGCCCATGGCCAGTAGGGAGATTCACCAGTAACTGACCACTGGAGCACCAAATTGTACAAAAGAGGGAAAAAAATAAGTGGTTATTTTTAATATTAATAGAACTGTATCAATCAAGGCATGAGTCATATTTTTCGCAAAAGTAGAGTTCACTGGGATATACAATATTTTTATGCGGAGAAAATAGACTTTTGTGGAAGGGAACTGAAATCCCTGTTCAAGAAGACGCTTTATTTAGGGGGCCCAAATTTTGCGCAGTGCAGAACGGACTGATGCCGTTTCTGTTTCCAACGTGAGTGAAAGAATAGTGAGACGCGATGTGAATTTTGTAAGATAATAAAAAATACCAGATTTTTCTGCGTATCGAAGCAAACACAAGTAACTTCAATCTAGCATTGTTACGGTATCCGAAGGTCTTTCATTTAGGGGGTCAGGGGGACAGCGGGGATAGCCCCCCCCCCCGACGTTGAAAGCTTAATTATTTTCATATAAGTGGGCACGTTGTTATTGCTTCCGATAAAATTTGCCTTGGTTACACTCTAGGATAGGTCCTTTTTATTTATTTATTTATTTTTTTTTTTTGTGAAAATCGAAATTGCCTGTAGTAGGAAAAGTTGTGTATCGGCATCAATTTTTCGTATAATAAACTTTTTGAAAATCAAAATATATTTAGATCCCCCGCCAGCCCTTTGAAGTTTCGCCAAATATGTCAAAATGGACATTTAAAAAGTTTTTATGTGTATTTTTTAAATTGTTTGTGGTGGGAACAGTTGTACATTGTCATCTAATGTTCGCGAAGAAATGTTTGGTAGTTAAAACATATTTAGACACCCGGCCAGAACTTTGAAGTTTCGACGAATACAGTGGCTCTTAAAAGTGATCGTACACCTTGAAATTGTTTAATAAAATCAAAATAACGCAAAACTGAACTCTAATATTAAGTCCATTTTTTTCACATCATTCTTATGCCATTCTAAAAAAAAAAAAAAAAACCTGTATTTTTTTTTCTCAAAATATTGCCTGATTTTAATTTGGAAATTTTTCAAAAAACGAAGAGACAGAAATAATACTCTACAAAAGTCATCGTACACTGAACTATTTTCGAATAAATTCATGATTAAAATTATTATGTGTCGATTTTTATTATTTTTGCACTGTGATGATACTGTAAAGTCATTTGGCTTTTATATTTTGTTTATTTATTCCCTAATAGTCTGCTTATTATTTTTAAATGGCTGGTATTCGTAAAAAACAACGATTACTATTCGAAATTTGGATTTTTTCCCCTCACAGTAGCGTCAAATTGGTTTGAAATGTCTAAGTTAATTTATACCATTCTATATCAAAGTGCTTGATAAAATGCCTTTAAAGAAAAGAAGCGGATCGAAAACAAGGCAAGAAAAGGTCAACCAGCAAAGTTAGTAAAACGTGATCGGAGATTTACTATTCAAAAACTTTTGAAAAATACACATTTGAGTGCTGTAAAAGTTTCTACAGAGTTTAATGAAACATTTTACGTTTAATTTTCACCTTAAATTGTTCGCAAAGTTCCCTGATTAGCTGGATTAAATGGGAACTCTTCCCGCAGAAATTTTCTTGTTCGTGCAAAAAACAGAAAGCTTACGTTTTCCGTCGCAAAATCCATGATAAATAAGCTTAAAACGTTTTGGAATAAAGTCTAACTTACAGATGAAAATAAATTGAATATTTTTATTCAAGTTGTTGTATAATTGTAAATAGAAGAAAAAAAAATGAGGAATTTAATGAAGCTTAAGAACTTAGTTGGATCAGTTAATCAGGACGATTAAGGTTGTGTGAGGGTGCATATCAGAATCAGGCTTAGTGGTTTGGAATTTTTTGATGAATTAATGAATCATGCTGTTCATTTTAACATTTCAAAAAACAATTTTAAACTCTTTGCCAAACATTTGGCAATCGGAAACAACTTTGTATTTTATTAGTTTAAGTGTACGATTGAGCACTTAAAAAATTGCACTAAAAAAGAAAAAACAATGAAATCTAGTCACAGACGTTTAGAAGCTGTTGTTAATACTGCATGATATTCTACTAAATAATAACTTAGTAAAGAGTTAAATTAATTTCTAACGCAAAGCATTTTTTTTTGAAGGGTACGAAAACTTTTGCGAGATGAAGTTTTTAGCACTTTTTGGTTATTGATTTCTTAAAAATCAAGTTTTATTATTAGGTTATTAAAAATGTTCATTTAGTTTTGTTGAAAAGAGATCTAATAATTAAATACCTGTTCCAAAATATTAGTTTTAACTCATGGATAGGGGCGTATTTCATTGAAAATCGTAAGTGTACGAACACTTTGGGGAGCCACTGTATGTAAAAATGGACATTAGTTTCTGATTTTTTAAATTTCTTACACAGAATTTTTTTGATCATCTGAGGTAAAAACGGTTGCCTATTAAAATTCTTTGCACGTTACAAAAATGTACTGACATCAAACGAAATTTAAGCCCCCCCCCCCCTGCCGTTTCCCTCGGAAAAATTTGGAATATTTGCAGTATTTTTTAATCTTTTAAAGTACGATTTTTATTAAACACTTTTTCTCATTAAAGACATTTTTACACTTTCTTTTCCTATAATAACACCACATAACTCCTTTGAATTAAAACTAAAGCGCAAAAGAGGAAAGCGCCATTGGACTTGTTTGCGTCGCTATTTTACAGCAGCTCTTAAGATTGTTTTCCCGAAATTAACGCCAAGTTCCTTAGAATATCCTTCAAGGAGGTGGCTGCATTCGAATACCACCACGGTCCTTCCAGCTCCCAAATTTAGGCACTGAAATTTTTTTTTTGTAACATTGAAATTTCATACCTCACACTGCTTTGTTTTGTTTTCGAACTTTGGCATTAATTTTCGAGACACCAATACTGTGCATACAAAGCCATTACAATTTGTTGCTCCACAATTAAATGAAGAAGCTTCTGCCACAAACCTAACTACTCTTTCGACCTCTTGTGTAAATTCCAATACTCACTTTCAGTTATGTCACTCGTTTTATCCATCTGCAAGTTTCACATTTGGTATATATGTTGGGACAGTGGAGGGTACGCAAGTACACAATCTTGCCGATTGATCGATTCTGCATAGTCTTTTGCTTGAAAATTGAGAGGTAAAATGAAAAATCACTAAGAGTTTCATTAGTAAAATATTGGGTCTTTGGGATCGTTCTGTGGCCTAATTTTTTCCATGGATAGTGTTTTATTGCTCATGGTAATCAGGTTTTTTGGATCACCATAACAGCCATTCTGTTTGAATAACAGGATCAACTACTAATTTCAGATCATCGTTGAGATATCTTGAGTAGTGGCGCACTTCCCAAACATGCTGTGCACCGGCTGTGCATAAAGACTGAGTTTAGTGAGAAACCAAACTTTTGCATACGCTTTTGCAATGTATTCGACAATAGTCTAAATATATAAACGAAGTATATGCCTTATTGAGATTTCTTACCTATTGAATTGGTGGACAATTGTTTGTGCAATCTCCAGAACATATCGCTTAAATTGAGAAGATATGGATTTCTATCCTGTTTATATTTGCTTTGATAAATGCAAAGAATAGGCCGATTTGTGAGACGAGGGGTGACTGATGGACATAGTTTTATGATATATCATAGAGTAAGAGAAACAAGTAATATTTTGCGCAATCACACCATCTGTCGCGACAGTTGAAACTACGCAGAAAGAGCTAAGAAAAATAGCAAATGACGCAAATTTCAAAGGTCTGGCGGAGGTTTTAAATATAATATGATGTAATAATTATTTTGTTCACCACCAAAGGGTGCTACTATTCGGCTATTTATTAAAACTCTTTTTCAACGAACATTAAGGTGTCAATACACAAATTTTCCCCACCACAAGCGATTAAAAAAATTATGCATAAGAAATTCCTTCAAAACTTTTTTAAATGTCAATTTTTACATATTTGCTGACTGAAACTTTAAGGGGCTGGGCGAGGGAGCTAAATATATTTTGATTTTTAAAACAATGTATAACAAACATTTGATGCCAATACACTAATTTTCCCAACACAGGCGATTTTGATTTTAAAAAAAGTTAAAATCGACCCACCCTATTGCACACCATTTACCCCCCCCCCCTCCGGAAGAATTCGAAATCACGGGCCTTGGGTTGAGGTGAAGCAAAGAAGTTTCGGAATGCAATTTGATGTCCGTGATAATATCGCATGGATTTTATTAACACCACTCTAGGAACTGTTTAGAAAAACTGCACGCTTTTAGTGACGTAAATGCTGGTCAAAATAAGAAAAAAAACTTTTCAGACTTTTTCTGGAAATAAAACTAAAGAAATTTAACGAGATGGCTCTTGATTTCTCTCTCAGAGGTCATTTGTTATTCGCGACCGGCGTTTTGGGACAGTAAAATGAATAATAAACAGACACAGGTATGACAGGTTATTGCTATGTCAAATCCCATGTCTTATGAGTGAAATTCTAAAATTGAATCAAGGTTCACTGCTACACCTGTTAAAATGAATGTAACTGCTAAAATAGGTGCCTTCCTGTAGCGTACATACACATCGGTGCCCCCCCCCCCCATCTACGAGATTTTTAAGTGCGTCCCCCACCCCATAAGATTTGTTTTCTTTCATTTTATTTTAAATACAGTGTTACTTTTTCAGAGCTTTTGCCCTGATACCTCATATCCCCCCTCTCGCACCTCGCGGGGGTGCTATGTACACCCCCTGGTGTCTTTATTCTTTCTATCAAATTGAGATTTTGGAGAAACGCTTCTATGGGGATGACAAATGTTTTCAATTCACATCATTCATAACAATTTAAATGTTCTATCGAACAACAATGGACGGTTTCATACTAGCTATTTTTTGTGCTCGCAAAGTAGAGCTTGTTGCCAATATTGAGCACAAAAGAAAATTTTTCATAATGTAGGAGGAAATAACCAATATCATTATATATATATATTAGGGTGGTCCTTATTTTTGAAGTTGCAGATATTTTACGCGACGCCCCCTCAATTTGTTCCATTATACAAATAAATGATCCTTGCAACATTTTATCCAATCCATAAATATTAACACGTGCCCCTAGGGCCTCCTTTTTTGAGTTTCGAAGAAAAAATTGCGGATTTTCTCATTTTTATGCAAAAATATTCTAACGTTTTATATTTAAAGTAATTTTGAACCTCAATAGGTGCTGCTACTTCCAGACTGACCATTCTCTCACTTTCATTCTGTAAAATTTCACATGTTACAGAGGGTACATGTACACCAATGGCCTTGGGTCAAACGTACCGTTTTTCTGCGCTTGTTCCAACCAAGCGGCAGGGGAACGTTTACTCCCACCAAGATAAACACAAGGTATTCTATAGGCCATTAATGAATGTCCTAGGCCATTAATGAATGATCTTTGACAACAACAAATTGCCTCCTCCAGGCTTTGGGGGTGTTGATTTACAAAATTCCCTGTGTAATGGGTGTGGTAAATAGAGTCGCAAGGTTTCAGTGCTATAAATATAACTAATTGCAATTATATTTTAATTCGCTGTTCTTTAGTTATAAACATACCTAAATGCTTATGCAATTTTTAATTTTGAAAATATAAATTAAAAAAAAAATATCTAGATCAGAACAATGTAGAAATCTATACTTTAAATTAATTTTCTTCTACTTCAGTACATAGTCCTTTATTATCATCAAATTCTTGCGATTCACAAGATTTAGAAACCGAAATGGATATCTATCCTAAACTGTTGAACTTTTGTTTTATACAGCTGGTCTACCTCAATGCAAAAAAGCTTGACAACTATTGATATCTGCTCGCCTTTCATCACTGTTTGACAAATGCCATATTAGGGATAAAGATGTTGCTCATTTATTTACAGCCTATGTAGATGCAGTAAATTTTAAACCAAATTACCTAGTGATCAATCGTACGAGAGCAAGAGAAAACCTTCGAGAGGTAAAATTAAATTTCACGAATTTAGACTTAGATTTTGTAGTTATTCAGTGGGATACAAAGTTACATTCAGATGTAAGTGGAAAAAGAACGCCGACGGGATTACCGTGATAGCTTCAGGTCCTAATATTGAACAGCTACTCGGAATTCCTTAGATATTTCTTCAGTTGTATATGATATCTTAGATGATAGCTCTTTATTGCTAACCGCTCTAGCTGTAGTGTTTGATACAACGACTTGCAATATCAACCGTATAAATTGTGCATGCAATTTTTTAGAGCAAAAACTGAACGGTAATATATTACATTTGAATTGCCATCATCATGCACTTGAAATCGTACTGCAGAGTGTGTCCTTAAAGAAGTTCTTGCCTTTCTTAGTTCTAGATCAGATATTCAATTATTAAAGCACTTCAAAACTTTGTGGAAAGATCTCCATCATTCAGAACTTATAACATTTCAATCAAGTACACATACCACTTAAATTATAAAAGACGAAGTTGATGATTGTTCGTAAAAAGCAGAATTGAGAAAGATTACAGAGAATTCTCGTAACTTGTAATAATATTTCCTGGTGAATTTCCTCCTACAGGGATATGTTTTCGGCAAGCTGGAGCTTATCCCTGAGCCACATGGGTGGCAAAAGGAATTTTTGTTTGAAAATTGTTATATTTAAGAAACAATTTAAATTGACCTTACATGAAAAGAAGGCCCTTCAATGCTGTTTTACAAAGCTGTTTTACAATTAAATTCTGTATGAAGATATGGTTTTTTGCAGCCACCCAATCGAGGCTCCTTTGAATAATATATGTCTGAAAGACTAGCAGCGTACAAAATGATGAAAAACATGCAGCAGAAGCAGTGATTGGAAAATTCATAAATCACTTATGGTATTCAGGGGATAAACTAGTAGCTTTGTCGGTAATAGATGAAGGAATTAACTTCAAAGATAGGAAATGACTAGTCCAAAAAATGCTTGTGATGAGGAAGACGTGTCTGATGACTGTTTAACAAATTTCAGATAACAGTAGTTTGATTTGGAATACTATTTTAGTAAAGATCTTCCTCTTTATAGAATTAATTACGAGTCAATAAAACTGTTTGGGGATAAGTTACAAATACTAAAAGATTTTTTCCTATTTGATCTTGGTTCACGGCAAAATGAAGGAAGCTATTTAAAGGGAAGAGAGATCGTTAAAATACTGAAAATTGTGAATGATACAATTGAAAGAGGAGCACAATTAATCGAAGAATTTCACAACTAATTTACCAAATATGAGTAACAAAAATAATTGATTTTACAGACCGTCCAAGACTATTGGAAAAAAATACACACTATCGAGATACATGGAGAAAAGCGTACGATTAAGGAACATTTCTAAAGCATTATTTTATTCTTACTCAACGTAAAATCTTTAGATGATATAAAGTAATTAAAAAGATTAATTTTAGTGCTACCTCACTGTAAAAATATTTTGCAAACCTAGGAGAAACGATGTACTGGGTCTCAAGTAAAAAGTTGAAGATTTAAGGGAAAATTATCAAATTGTTAAAAAGTTCAACGGTCTAGGGGCACGTGTTATTGACCGATCGAGTTCAAATTTTGCACACGTTACTTTTTATTATAGTGTCACAAAACTAGGGGGCGTCACTTGCTGAATTCCGAAAAAAAAAATTTCCCATATAAATAAGGACCACCCTAATATATATATATATATATATATATATATATATATATATATATATATATATATATATATATATATATATATATATATATATATATATATATATATATATATATATATTCAATGCAATTTTGACCGAAATCATATTAATATGTACATCGAACTTGGTAAAACTACACACGAGCAAGATAAAAAAATATTTTATATGGAGGATGTCTTTCTGATGAATATAAATAGTTTAATGACTGTACATCGGGGGGATAAAACACTATGTCCATTTTCATAAATTTATCGGAGAGTATGTCTAACCACATGATGTTATATCCTTTTAAGTGAAAATGGACTTTACGTTTTTTTAAAATACGCTACATCTATTTTTTTTTTAATTACTTGTTTTGGAGGAAATATGAGAAAAGTCGATTTTAACTCTAATGTCCATTTTGAGAAAAAATGGACAGTGTTGTATCCCTCCGAGGTACAGATATATAGGTTAAAATAAATTCTCGGTTTGTTTGGTTTGTTTTTGTTTTTTTCTTTTTTACATCAGATTCTTTATTTCACAAAGACAAGACTTTAGAAACATAAAAATACAAGAAGAATTCAATTCGCAAATAATGATTTAATGCATTCGGAATTCAGTAATCATTTTCTTCAATTTTTTATATTATTTTTAAATGTCTTGAATCAGTTTAAAACAAATCTGTTTTACTTTATTTACTTTTTCATCACTCAAAACTATACTTTCAGGCATAAGCTGATTTTTCTTTTAAATTAATTAACGTCAGCGACGAAATGAAACATAATTTAGGTGAGGCAATAATATCAAAAAAATTCGTCTAGAGTTTAGTTATTTTTCAATTAAATAACCATTTGTTATTGATTCCTGAAGAGTTTAACAAGTGAACTTATGCTCTTTCTCAGATAATCGATTTGACTCACTTTTAACATCCCGTGAAATGCTCGGTTATAATTTAAAGTTGTAACTCAAGTTTTGAATGAAAATTAAGACGATATACACTTGTAAAGACAGCTACAATGTTACAAGACCGTCACATCTTACTAGTGAGAATTGTCATGGGATGAAATCCTGAGAAGGAGGTAAGGGGACAATTACTACCGTAATCCCTTTTTTGAACAGCAATAGTAAATACGTAGAAAATTAGTAACTAAAAAAATGATAAAAAATCTTTGATAGTGGTACTTTTATTGACAAGTAAAACAATTTTCATTTTTTCTCTATTTTCTTCCAGTGAAAACGAGTAGCATGTGTTAAAATTTCCACCTAATATCTGTACAGCGTTAAAAGAGAATGCCATATTTCGATTTTTTACATGATTGAAAACGCATAATGTATTAGACTAAAACTGCAGAATTTACGACAGTTTGCCTTGAAATAGAAGAAATGATTAAATACGTAGCGGAACTTCCCAGGCACCCGAACCAATCTTTCCAAACTAGGGGACGCATAGCAGGCACAAAAGTGGCACAATATTTAAAATACAGTATACCTTTGATTTAACGAATGTCATGGGGGCTGGAAAAAGTTATCGTTAAATCAAGGACATCGTTAAATCGAGGATCAAAGACATTCAATGTAGTTAAATCCGAATCAGTGAAATGTAGCATTATATTAAGGAAATAGGTAAATCGGGTATCGTTAAATCGAAGTTACACACAAAGTCACAATGTCACCCATTTACTTACGGGATTTTATACGATGCAAAATTTGACAAATCCAAAGCAGAGTTGAATTTCATTTTAATTATTGACCCCACACCCTTTCCAATTCCTTCTTATCTTTAGTTGTGAAATAAACTTTGTGAAAAAAGTAAAAAAAGTAATTTGTGTTCAGAGCTACAAACTATAGCAGCTCACATGAAAAAAAAAAATCAAAATGTTAAGGAGCAGGAACCTTATCTAGTCACAATGCATATTTTTAAGGGACCTATCTGAACACATTTACTTTGTAATGAGGAAGAGTACTAAGGCTCTTCCGATAAATATAATACTTTGTTCAAAGTAAAAACATACTAAACTATAAACAGTCTCAAGTAAGGGCACTTTACTACTTCTACGCATGAAAATCAGTCTCAAAAACCCCAACCTATTTGTAGTGAATTTCCCACGTAATGAAGAAATGAAACTAATAGTAATACACTTAAGTCTCTTAAGTTTCCAAACAGAACCATTATTTTCGAATGCATGCATAAAAGCCTATTAATAAGTAACAGCCAGCTATGACGCTCCCTAGTTTGCTTATTTTTTAACATTCTTTACCTAATAGCAACTGTCAGCAAACTGTTTTCTCACCTAACACTTTCTAGTAATCTCTTTTAAACAAAAAAATAATTTATTTTTTTACATTGATCTCCAGTATAAAATAGTAAAAGGAATGCATCTCTTAAGCAAGTCGGGGCGCGTAGCTCGGGAGGAAATTTCTGAGGGTGCTCGGTAAATTCACATAGGTATTGACGCGCGAAAGCACAAACACAAAGGATTCGATGAAATATATGTTTCTTTCCCAATCTAAAGACTATATGTCTAAAAGGCTTGATTCTCACAAAAAATATGAAATAAAATTAGTACAGTTGAACTCTACTAATATGAAATGTCAAAGACCCACGAATTAGTTTGTATTAGCCGTTATTCGTAACAATCGTGAATGAGTGATACTGTGAAAAAACGAAGTAAATGCTTAAATATACTGAAACAAAAATAATACTACTAATACACACATTTTCATCTAACTATTAGTACCTTCAGAAAAGAATCACTTATTTCTTTTAAATGAATGTTTTACAAAATATTGGAAAAGGAAGATAAAAATCAACAATCGCAGAATAGGTTGTAACCCACAAGGGAAGATGAAGTTTTAACTTCGAATAAATTGAAATGTCCACGGATAAACAAATGTACCGGTTCCTATTTTCACCGCAAAACGTTTAATATAACGTAACATGAAAAAAAATGAAATATATAAAATAGCCGGAGTCCGAGTCTGGTGTTTTAAAATCCAGGTGTCGAAGTCAGCCATTTTCCTTCCGACTCCGCTATCCTGCCCAGAACAAATATGGCTTTAACAAGTGGCGGGCAATGTATTTTTGATTTAGGAGATTACTGTGTTTTTAAAATTAAATTATTATTTATTTATACATTTTCAAACATTAAACATTTCTATCTATCATAAGAAAACTACATACCGAAAAGAAAACCTTGAAGATTCGCACGTCAAATGCTAAGCAGCATCCACGACTGAGGAACTATAAAATTGCCGGGGTATTTACGGATATCTTCATTTCAATTCACTTCGCGCAATTGCACAGAATTAATCAGACATGCGTTTGAAAGTCCCTCCTCACGAATACTTAGGAGTTAGTAGGAAATCCAGCTGTCCTGATTTTAATTACGATTGTCGTGACTTTTAGAGCTTTTTTTGATTTTGAAAATGTCTTGATTTTTTAATGAAATTAGACTTACTGATTTTTCCTGAACTTTCGTGTGAAAGATGACAGTCATCAACTTAAAAGTGATACTCGTGATTCTTAAAATGATATATTTCGTTACTTTTGTGATTAAATGCCTCATTTTTCTGTAGCATGAATTAACTCGATTCCTCCATCGTCACGTGGTATCCGATGATTCTATTTCGCTGTTTTCGACAGAAGGCATTTCGGATCATAGCATTTTGTTGTAAAATTAGCGGTTTGTAAAATGTAAGAATAACTAAAATGATAACAGAAAAGTGAAGCAAGTGTTGTAAAGGACTTTTTTGCACATTAAAATGCACGCACAAATTAAGGCTTTCTGGTTGTCCCCTTTAGAAGCGCGCGGATTGCGTACCGATCACCCCCACGTAAAATGGAAATCTGCTTCCCAGGAGGTGTGGCGAAGTGCCTTCTCATGAAAAACGGACAATAGTCTGCAAGAAATATGGTGTTTCTTGAAGTCTTCATTTGCTTTTTTGTTGGTTTAACATTCTTTTTCATGCCAGCAAAGTTTTGTCTGATTTCATCACATATCCGGGTGATAAATTGTTTTAAATTGAATACCTATCGTTGCAGAATATTGAGAATCGTGAATAGTAAGGGCATTTGCAGCCGAGTGGTCGTGGGTTCGTTTCCCCATGGAGCTCTGGGTGTGATTTCCTTCATTGCTGCTATAAGTTATAAATGGAATTTGTCGCTGTTATCACATGTAGAAACGGATGAAAAGCACGTGGTACGGAATATTAATTTTGAATATGCATATGTTTCAGTTATAAAATCTAAAATCCTGAAAATGTACCACTTTTTTTTCAGAGATTCTATGAATAGCGTCTGTTTATTTTTTCTGTCTGTACATCATTTTGTACAACGATTTGAATACAAAAGAATTATACCTTGAAATCCATAATTCTTTCCGACGTCTAATCACTACAAACAAGATAGAATACTTCTAAAACTGCGTGAAGAGTATAAAAATAAGAACTGGACACACTGAGAGTCTGTTTCTGAACCTTAGAACCACTTTCCACTTTTTTTTCGGCGGGTAAGTTGAAATTCACAAATAAATGAATTTTGTTGCTTTCCGCGAGACAGTTAAAACTAGTTGAGAAAGGTTGCTTTGAATTTGTAGTCCCGCTGTAGAGGAAAACGCAACATCTTTGAAAAATACTTTTGTTGCGGTGTGATCTTCAAACAAAAACAACCTTCCCAGTTGTTCAAAAACATGGAAAATTTACGCAGCGAGCATGATAGTGAGGATTAAGGCCAGGTTTCCTAGGAGGGAAATTGCCGATCTTCGGCTTTGCGCCACTCTCTGGATATAACGTGCATGTTCAGAGCGTACATACAGACGTCACGAGAAATCTCGTTGTAATTGACTCGGTGATAGTCAAAATGGATGTTTCGGGTGTCTTTGCGTTCCTAGGCATATATCCACGTGTGATCGGGTCGAAAAACAAAACTCATTCATTCGGGGGTGAGCAAAATGGAAATTAAGGCCGATTTTCGATTGAAAATTTTTTTGCGAATACAATACTTCCTCTTTTTGTAAAAGGAAGTAAAAAGGTTGCGAAATATTACCTTTATTCTAAGAAGCTTTAGAAAAAGAAAATAACTACATCATACATTTTCTTTTAACAAACCTTAAAAAAAAAAAAAACGAGAGAAAGATAATGTTATTGTCCTGACTACAATCTACGTCGATTAAACGAAAACGATGGGCCATGTTTAAAATGAACATACGTCCCGTTTATTATGGCAGTAGTGGTACCCGCACGGCTTTGTCCGTAGTAGAAAATTAAAAGGTCATTTGGTTCGCCTGTATATTTACAAATAAGTTACAATATATTTCTCACCAATTTGCTATGTTCATTTGCTTCCCCATGTTACGGTTCCACGTTATGATCATTCCGTAATTTATAAGCCCACATTGTGATAATTCACTCGGTAAAATTTTCTTAAAATTGGAATATAAAAGGAACAAAATCGAATTTACAAAAAATGGCTTCGAAGTGCACACCCCCATACTATAAACTTATTTACACTATGTGCGTCTCAGAGATCCAGGCAGACTTTCAGCTTTATTATTAGTAAAGATGATGCATTTTTAACCTTCCTGTTGTTTCAAAAGATAGCTTCGAACCTCCCAAATGTCCCATTTTATAAAAGGGACTTATATACAGTGGCTCCCAAAAGTGTTCGTACACCTACGACTTTCAATGAAATAAGCCCTTATCCATTCGTTAGAATTAATATTTCGGAATAGGTATTTTATTATAAGATCTATGCTCTATTTTTAACGAAACTACATGAAAATTTTTAATAAAACATTAAAACTTAATTTTAAAAAAATCAAAAACCAAAAAGTGCCGGAAATTTTATCTCTCAAAAGTCTTCGTACACTTTGAAAAAATGTCAAAAAATTAGTGAATAATCTAACTTTTTACTAAGTTATTATTTAGTAGGATATCATGCAGTAACAACAGCAGCTTTTAAACGTCTGGGAATAGATTTCATTATTTTTTCTTTCTTTTTTTTGTGCAATTTCTGAGTAAGTGTTCAGCCGCACTACGAGTCTTACTGTTTCTAGTTGGCTTTTCGTTTCAATGGTGTATTTCCGTAATCTAGCCACCAGATATCTCCAAATATGTTCCATTAAGTTTAAATCTGGCGATTGAGGAGATATTTCTAAGATTAAGGACAAATTTTGAGGCACCAAACGCAACCTGTGCTTCTTATCGTTATGTTGATAAAAAAACAAAGTTGTTTCCGATTACCAAATTTTGGGGTAATAGTTTTAAATTGCTTTTTGAAATATTTAAATGAACAGCATAATTCATTATTTCATCAAAAAATTCCAAATTTCCAAGTCCTGATGCTGAGATGCACCCTCACACAAGAACACCTTCACCGTCCTGATTAACCGATCCAACTAAGTTCTTAAGATTAAATTCCTCATTTTTTTTCTTTCATTTACAATTATACAACAATTTAACCCAAAATGTTGAATTTATTTTCGTCTATAAGTAAGGCGTTGTTCCAAAACGTTTTGAGCTTATTTATCATTGATTTTACGACGGAAAGTGTAAGCTTCTGTTTTTAGCACGAACAAGAAAATTTCTGCGGGAAGAGGTCCCATTTAATCTAGCTAATCAGAGAACTTGGCGAACAATTTTAGGTAAAAATTAAACGTAAAATGTTTCATTCAATTCTTCAGAAACTTTCAGTTCTGAAATGTGTATTTTTCATATTTTTTTCAAACTGTAAACCTCCGATAACGCTTTGTTAACTTTGCCAGTTGACCTTTTCTTACCTTGTTTTCTATCCGATTCTTGTTTTTAAGGCATTTTATCAAGCCCTTCACTATAGAATGGTATAAATTAACCAATTTAGAGACATTTCAAACCAATTTACGGCTACTATGAGGGAAAAAATCAAATTTCGAATCGTGTTTGTCGTTTTTTACGCATAACTGCCATTTTAAAATAATAAGTAGAATATTAGGGAATAAATACACAAAAAATTAAAGTCAAATGACTTTACAGTATCATTACAATGCAAAAATAATAAAAAAAAAACCACATATGATAATTTTAATTATGAATTTATTCGAAACTATTTCAGTGTACGATGACTTTTGTGGCGTATTTTTTCTCTGTCTCTTCGTTTTTTGACAAATTTCAAAAATAAAATCTGGCAATATTCTTAAAAAAACTAATGGGTTTTATTCAGAATGGCATAGGAATGGTGTGAAAAAAAAATTGGACTCATATTCGAATTCAGCTTTGCGTAATTTTGGTTTTACTACAAAATTTCAAGGTGAACGAACACTTTTGGGAGCCACTGTAGATAACTAGGACATTAATTTTAA
This sequence comes from Uloborus diversus, assembly GCF_026930045.1. Taxonomy (NCBI): domain Eukaryota; kingdom Metazoa; phylum Arthropoda; class Arachnida; order Araneae; family Uloboridae; genus Uloborus; species Uloborus diversus. The sequence continues at coordinate 6,365,754 of NC_072732.1, forward strand.
TACCGAAATTTAGTCAGTGGCAGCATCAGTCACTAACGTTTAGCACCCTTTTCCCAAAAGAAAATTCCGCTGGTGGCGTCGGTAGTGTGTCAGTGACTTGTATAACACGGTACACTCTTCTACACTTTTTAACCGACTTCAAAAAGGGAGCTTATGATTTCTTACTGCGGCGTTCTATGTACGTTTTCCAATTATTCAAACACTACCGGACCGATTTGAATTTTTTTTTTTTTTTTTGGAAGGGTATAAATACTTCCCAGATGGTCCCATTGTAATTTAGTCTGGATCTGATAAAGGGTTCCAGAGAAATCCAAGAAACTTTAGATTTCATACGTCACGGTCACGTGGTTTTGCTGTGATCGGTGTATTTTCACACCTAAGGTTTTGGCTTTCTCTTAAACAATATTTTATTCTCGCGGCACATCGATGATTAATTTTCGCAACGCTGCGCCGCCTGTTAAAATTTTATTATAGGTGTTACTAATGTATTTATTACTGCGTAGCAAAGCAGTAAATTAAATATATTTTGCTACTTTAATAGTTAAAATCAATTACCTTTATATTTTATTTACTAATAAATAACTTTATTCAGGCACTAAAATATAAAGTTCTTTATTTAATATTCCAGTTTTCAAATATATTTAGTGTTCAATTGAGGGGGAATTGAATACAGAACACCCCTCCCGCCCCCCCCCCCCGATTTATTTTTTATATTCTTTAATAATATACATTATAACTGTGTATGATTTCTGAAGTTTGACCAATATTCTAGATTTACTATTTCACGATGCCGACAGCTCAATTTGAAATTAGAGTTATATTAATTAGCAGGCTTCAAAAAAAAAAAAAAAAAAAAAAAGGAGGAGGTTCTGAACTCGTCGGATTTGTTTTTCCTTTGTACAATGTTCCATATATATTCGAAGACAACTGTACCCCGGGGCGTGCACAGGGGAGGGGAGACACCTGTTGGCTCGGGCCCGAGCCTGAAGGGGGCTCAATATTTTTATAACTAAGGGTGAAATACAGAGGTAAACAAAATGGAGAGGGGCCCGAAAAAGTCATTTGTGATGGGCTCCAAAATTTCTGTGTGCGCCCCTGCCTGTAGCGATAAGGAAAATTCTTCTTTTGTTTGAAACGGTATACTTCCTCGGCGGTCTAATGGTAATCAATTTCAGGTTTGATGAAATTGACGGAACTCTTCAAATATCATACTCACATTTAAATCGATTTACACTTTATTAACTTTGTATATCGTCTCACTTAGTGAACCGGTTTTTATGCTTTTTTTGTTTAGAGATGGTTTTGTTTAGGGATGGTCTAACTTAGGTTCCAAATTTTTGATTTACCTCATTTGTTCTTAAGGAAAAAGTTAAGGGTAAAACATTAAATTTCATGCAATTTCCCTCACAAACGATTAAATGTAAAACCCATTGATAAATAAAGGCCATAAAACAAAGGTTTATACTTTCTTTACCTATAGTAAAAGAAAAGTACTAAAAATATATATTATTAAGAGTAATGGGATTCTCTGAAGCAAACATAAAATTCAATCTAGTGGAATTTTTAATCTTCATGTATAGTGGGGCCATGTGAAGAAACGTGCGACTTTTATCATGAGTTACATAACACTAATTGCGAAACATAAATTACAATTTACAATATTACAATTCTAAAATTTACAATTTTACAAATTTAAACTTTAAGCGATTCCTTTTTTTTTTTTTTTTTTTATTTTAGTGACTCGTGCATTTGCTTTCGGAAAGCAAACTTTGATAAAGTTGAACTAATGATGAAGATAATTTTTTTTGTACCTAGTTACGCATTTAAAAAAGCCTTTCTTCACAGTCGTCGAAAGTCCCCGAGACGCTTGCCGTGTTATTTACACCAATAAAAAGCAAAAAATAAATTACTTTTAAATATAAAAAAACCGCCTTCAAAAAATACCCAGTAACTAAAAAGCAAAAAATAACTGATTACACTTACACTATTTCCTACCTAAACATAGAAATGATATTTATTTTACAATTCCAGTACAAAAATCAACTAAACTAAACACCGAATTATAAAATACTGATTTAAATTACTATACGATGAATTATTCAAAATACCTAACTAATCATATATGATCTCTTAATTTTAAACCTTTTGATGTCGGGGCCTCTTATAAACTACTACCTAACGTAACTGAGCAGGTTTAGTTATAAAGACTAATTTCGCGTATAGTTAAATTAGTGTTTAATTCAGGATTCGGTGGGTTGTCAGTTACGTTATGTAGTTGTTTATAGGAGACCCCGACTTCAAAAGGTTTAAAATTAAGAGATCGTATATAATTAGTTAGGTATTTAAAAGTAATTTATCGTATAGTAATTTAAATCAGTGTTTATTTTATAATTCGGTGTTTAGTTTATTTGATTTTTGTACTGGAATAGTAAAATAAATTTCATTTCTATGTTTGGGAAGGAAATAGAATGTAAGTGTAATCAGTTATTTTTTGCTTTTTAGTTACTGGGTATTTTTTGAAGGCGGTTTTTTTTTATTGAAAAGTAATTTATCACTTCTCTTCACTCTTCTTTTCCCTTTTTTTTTGTACTTAACGACATTTTTATGACACAAGAACCCATCTTTCCTGTCTTTATTTATTTTACTTTGCTTTAAACGGAAAATAGCTAAAAATAAACGCAAAATATCGTTTGTAATTAAAAGTTAATATTATTTTAAAATAAAAAGGTAAAACATCGTAATAAGAAAATAAAATAAGATTAAATTTAAAATTTATGGTCTGCTAATATTTAATTTTATAAAAAAAATTGTGAACTTCTGCATCTGTTATCGTTGTTTATGTTCTAAAGATTTTGTTGGTCTATTATTGCTATTCGATGATTTATTAATATAAGGCGTGAGTTTGATCTAATCTGCCAAACGAAGGGGGGGGGGGTTAGAAGAGCGTGTCTAATTCGTAACCGAGTAACGAAGGAAAGAAGAAATATGAGCCAAAAAGATTAAGGCACATTTCTGAAATTCCTTCGAAGTCTACAAACAAAATAAGAACATATTAGAACTAAGCAGACAAAATCCTATAAAATGATATTTTTTTCATCGAGATAGTTACATTTTTCAGCGAGCTACAAGCTTTGAAACATTCGAAGCACTCAAGGTTGAATTGGCGCAAAAATGTGTAAATGTCATTTTCAAAAACAATCGTTTGAACTACAAGCGGTCAAAATCTACTAAAAATTGGATCATCCCACTAGCTTCCAAAGGACATCACAGTAAATCATATTGGAGTTCTAAGTTTGGCAGGAATTAAACCTCTTCTTTGAAAGATTAAAATCATCGTTTGTCAAAAAGATAAACAAGTAAACGTATTACAGCCCCTTTAAGTACAAAATCCCTCTGCAAAATTCTACCTCCATCTGTGTTTTTTATTTATTTTTTTTTTTTTTGAGTAATCACGATTGCTTAGTGTTCTCACTTGATTTTTGGCATCCTATCCTTTTATTTTCCCACCGCCACCCTCCGCACCATCACCGTCGACCGGCTCCTCACGATGCTGCTCCTGTAGCGAAAGCCGGGTTGCATCCATGTCCTACACTCATGCGCATACATACACAATTACACACACACACGCACACATACACACACAAACACATGCACATACATACACCTAAACACACATACACAAACACATACACACGCATACATACAGACACCTACACGTACACACGCACAAGTACCCACACATTCATGCCTTCACACAGACAGAAACACATATGCCTACACACACATACACATACCCCCCACACATACATACACATACCCCCCACAAACACATTCATACACACCACTACCCACACACTTACGCCATCACACAGACACAAACACACATGCCTACACACACATTCACATACTCACTATACACAAACGAACATACCCCCCCCCACACACACAAACATACACGCCTACATACACACACTCGCGATTGCGAAAAACATAACTTGAATTCTAGATGTCAAAATTAGAATTATTTTTTTTTTCTTTTTTCTTTTTTTGAATAAAACATAACATTTATAACATAATTATGATAAGAGGAATGTGTCAGGCAAAATATTTTGACAAACAACAAGGCGAAAGCCTTGTTGTTTGTCAAAATATGACGGGCGTAGGCGATCGTTTTTTCGGTTTTCGTTTCATATCGCAAAACCTTTAATTAATTGCGGGTAAAAAAATATATGTTGAGTTAATGAGCATAAAATTACCTTTAAAAAGAATTTTTTATTGTAGTTGTAATAGGGATCAAGGGCGCCTATATACAAAATTTTTAAGAGGGGGGGGGGCTCAGATATTTTCTTCAGAGAAACTGATTTCAGTACGGATTAGAGTTATTAAAATTTGACATCTTTAATAATTTATTCATTAATTTCTGACGAAGAAATGTTTTTACACTTTTGCAAAGAAAAAAAAAACTAAAAGCAAGAAAGTTCTAATTCCAAAGGGGTTGGGGGGGGGGGGGTAATCCCCCACTTGCCCCCCTTAAAATCGCCCCCTTGGTACACACGTAAAGAGATCTGATTTTGGACTGATCGGACCTCTCTCTCACTTTAAGATCGTCCCCTCAGCAAAAATTTAAACTATTTCGGACTTAAATATCACTGTCTACACTGCCGACAATTGTTTCATCATCAGTGATTATAAAGTCGCCACCAATCAAAATCATCATCTATGTTGCTGTGATATCCAATCCCCGAGCGTTATTTTAGTTTTCCTGCAGGTTGTGCGGGGCCCTGCTTAGGCTTTATGCTTTCAGTTCTGTAAATTGGGTTCTGACCGTGAGCATTATTACGCAACCGATAGCGACGCGAAAACGACTGTCTCACTTTCTTAAAGATAACATGTCGATAAACTGTTACGCCCGTACAAGAATACCTGCGAATTTTCCGACTAAAAGAGGTTTAGAGATGACAGGTATGCAGTGCTGCAGCGAAGATGGAGAGAGGCAGCAAACTGTTTTCTCACCTAACATTTTCTAGTAATCTCTTTTAAACAAAAAAATAATATATTTTTTTCATTGATCTCGAATATAAAATAGTAAAAGGAATGCATCCCTTAAGCAAGTCGGGGTTCGTAGCTCGGGAGGAAATTTCTGAGGGTGCTCGGTAAATTCACATAGGTATTGACGCGCGAGAGAGCAAATACAAAAGATCCAATGAAATATACGTTGTTTTTTTTTTTTTTTTTCAATCTAAAGAGTATGTCTATAAGCTCGATTCTCACAAAAAAATATGAAATAAAATAAGTACAGTTGAACTCTGCTAATATGAAATGTCAGAGACCCACGAATTAGTTTATATTAGCCGTTATTCGTAACAACCGTGAATGAGTGAGTGATATTGTAAAAAAAAGAAAGAATTCTTACCTATACTTAAAAAATAATACTACTAATACACACATTGTCATCTATTAGTACCTTCAGAAAAGAATCGCTTATTTCTTATAAATGAATGTTTTACAAAATATTGAAAAAGGAAGATAAAAGTCAACAATCACTGAATATGTTTTTAACCCACAAGGGAAGATGAAGTTTTAACTTCGAATAAATTGAAATGTCCACGGATAAACAAATGTACCGGTACCTGTTTTCAACGCAAAACGTTTAATATAACGTAACATGAAAAAAAATGAAATATATAAAATAGCCGGATTCGGAGTCTGGTGATTGTGTGACAATCACCCGACTGGTGAAAAAATTGTGAACTTCTGCATCTGTTACCGTTGTTTATGTTCTAAAGATTTTTTGGTCGATTATTGCTATTCGATGATCTATTAATATACGGCGTGAGTTTGATCTAAACTACCAAACGAAGGGGGGTGTTAGAAGAGCGTGTCTAATTCGCAACCGAGTAACGAAAGAAAGAAGAAATATGAGCCAAAAAGATTAAGACCGATTCCTGAAATTCCTGGGAAGTCTACAAACAAAATAAGAACATATTAGAACGAAGCAGACAAAATCCTATAAACTGAAACTTTTTTCATCGAGATAGTTACATTTTTCAACGAGCTACAAGCTTTGAAACATTCTAAGCACTCAAGGTTGAATTGGCGCAAAAATCTGTAAATGTCGTTTTCAAAAACAATCGTTTGAGCTACAACCGGTCAAAATCTACTCAAAACTGGATCATCCCAGTAGCTTGCGAAGGATATCACAGTAAATCATATTGGAGTTCTAAGTTTGACAGGAATTAGACCTCTTGTTTGAAAGATTAAAATCATCGCTTGTCAAAAAGATAAACAAGTAAACGTATTACAGCCCGTTAAGTACAAAATCCCTCTGCAAAATTCTATCTCCATCTATTTTTTTTTTTTTTTGAATAAAACATAACATTTATAACATAATTATTATTTTTAAATGTCAAATCAGTTTAAAACAAATCTATTTTGCTTGATTTACTTTTTCATCACTCCAAACTATACTTTCAGGCATAAGCCCTTTTTTTCATAACTTTAACGTCAGCGACGAAATGAAACATAATTTCAAGTGAGGTTATAATGTTAAAAAAAAACTTTTCTACAGTTTAGTTATTTTTCAATAAAATAGATATTTTTTAACGATTCCTGAAAAGTTTCGTAAGTGGACTTATGCTTTTTCTGAGATAATCGATTCGACTCACTTTTAACATCCGATTGGCTCAACTGCCCGCCCACTAAGATCAACAAACCATTGATTGATTAAACTGCCCGCCCGCTAAGCTCAACCGAAATTTGATTGGCTCAACTGCCCGCCCACTAAGCTCGACCGATCTTTTATTGGCTCAACTGACCGCCCACTAAGCTCAACCGACCATTGATTAGCTCAACTGACCGCCCACTAAGCTCAACCGACCATTGATTGGCTCAACTGACCGCCCACTAAGCTCAACCGACAATTGTTATGCACAACTGCCCGCCTACTAAGCTCAACCGACCATTGATTGGCTCCATTGACCGCCCACTAAGCTCAACCGACCATTGATTGACTCAACTGACCGCCCACTAAACTCAACCGACCATTGATTGGCTCAACTGACCGCCCACTAAGCTCAACCGACCATTGTTATGCTCAACTGCCCGCTCACTAAGCTCAACCGACCATTGATCGCCCACTAAGCTCAACCGACCATTGATTGGCTCAACTGCCTGCCCACTAAGCCCAACCGACCATTGATTGGCTCAACTGCCTGCCCACTAAGATCAACCGACCTTTGAGTGGCTCAACTGCCCGCCCACTAAGCTCAACCGACCATTGACTGGCTCAACTGCCCGTCCACTAAGCTCAACCGACCATTGATTGACTCAACTGCCCTCCCACTAAGCTCAACCGACCATTGATTGGCTCAAATGCCCGCCCACTAAGTTCAACCGACCTTTGATTGGCTCAACTGCCCGCCCACTAAGCTCAACCGGCCTTTTTTTGGCTCAACTGCCTGTCCACTAAGCTCAACCGACCTTTGATTGGCTCAACTGCCCGCCCACTAAGCTCACCCGACCTTTGATTGGCTCAACTGCCCGCCCACTAATCTCAACCGACTATTGATTGGTTCAACTGACCGCCCATTAAGCTCAACCGACTCTTGATTGGCTCTAGTGGACGCCGAATAAGCTCAACCGGCCATTGATTGGCTCAACTGCCCGACCACTAAGCTCAACCGACCATTGATTGGCTGAACTGCCAGCGCACTAAGGTCAACAAACCATTGATTGATTCAACTGCCCGCCCACTAAGCTCAACCGAAATTTAATTGGCTGAACTGCCCGCCCACTAAGCTCGACCGACCTTTAATTGACTCAACTGACGGCCCACTAAGCTCAACCGACCATTGATTAGCTCAACTGACCGCCCACTAAGCTCAACCGACCATTGATTGGCTCAACTGACTGCCCACTAAGTTCAGCCGACCATTGACTGGCTCAACTGACATCCCACTAAGCTCTACCGACCATTGATTGGCACAACTGACCGCCCACTAAGCTCAACCGACCATTGATTGGCTCAACTGCCCGCCCACTAAGATCAACAAACCATTGATTGATTAAACTGCCCGCCCACTAAGCTCAACCGAAATTTGATTGGCTAAACTGCCCGCCCACTAAGCCCGACCGATCTTTTATAGGCTCAACTGACCGCCCACTAAGCTCAACCGACCATTGATTAGCTCAACTACCGCCCACTAAGCTCAACCGACCGTTAATTGGCTCAACTGACCGCCCACTAAGCTCAACCGACCATTGTTATGCACAACTGCCCGCCCACTAAGCTCAACCGACCATTGATTGGCTCAACTGACCGCCCACTAAGCTCAACCGACCATTGTTATGCACAACTGCCCGCCCACTAAGCTCAACCGACCATTGATTGGCTCCACTGACCGCCCACTAAGCTCAACCGATAATTGAATGGCTCAAGTGCCCGCCCACTAAGCTCAACCGACCATTGATTGGGTCAATTAACCGCCCTTTAAGCTTAACCCACCATTGATTGGCTCAATTACCCGCCCATTAAGTTCAACCAATCATTGATTTGCTCAACAGCCCGCCCACTAAGCTCAACAGTCCATTGATTGGCTCAACTGCCCGCCCACTAAGCTCAACCAACCATTGATTGGCTCAACTACCCGCCCACTAAGCTCAACCGAACATTGATTGGTTGAACTGCCCGCCCACGAAACTCAACCGACCATTGATGGCTCAACTGCCCGCTGACTAAGCTCAACCGACCATTGATTGGCTCAACTGCCCGCCCACTAAGCTCAACCGACCATCGATTGGCTCAACTGACCGCCCTTTAAGTTCAATCGACCATTGATTGTCTCAACTACCAGCCCACTAAGCTCAACCGACCATTGATTGGCTCAACAGCCCGCCTACTAAGCTCAACAGACCATTGATTGGCTCAACTGCCCGCCCACTAAGTTCAACCGACCACTGATTGGCTCAACTGGACGCCAACTAAGCTCAAGCGACCATTGATTGGCTCAACTGCCCGCCCACTAAGGTCAACAAACCATTAATTGGCTCAACCGACCACCCACTAAGCTCAACCGAGCATTGATTATCTCAACTGACCACCCATTAAGCTCAACCGACCATTGATTGGCTCAACTACCCGACCACTAAGCTCAACCGACCATTGATTGGCTCAACAGCCCGCCCATTAAGCTCAACCGACCATTGTTATGCTCAACTGCCCGCCCACTAAGCTCAAACGACCATTGATTGGCTCCACTGACCGCCCACTAAGCTCAAACGACCATTGATTGGCTCAACTGCCCGCCCACTAAGCTCAACCGACCATTGATTGGCTCAACTAACCGTCCATTAAGCTCAACCGACCATTGATTGGCTCAACTAAACGCCCACTAAGCTCAACCGACCATTGATTGGCTCAACTGCCCGCCCACTAAGCTCAGCCGACCATTGATTGGCTCAACTGCCCGCCCACTAAGCTCAACCGACCATTGGTTGTCTCAACTGACCGCCCTTTAAGCTCAATCGACCATTGATTGTCTCAACTACGCGCCCACTAAGCTCAACCGACCATTGATTGGCCCAACAGCCCGCCCACTAAAGTCAAAAAACCATTGATTGACTGAACTGCCCGCCCACTAAGCTCAACCGACCTTTGATTTGCTCAACTGATCGCCCACTAAGCTCAACCGACCTTTGATTGGCTCAACTGCCCTCCCACTAAGCTCAACCGACCATTGATTGGCTCAACTGCCCGCCCACTAAGCTCAACCGACTCTTGATTGGCTCAAGTGGACGCCCACTAAGCTCAACCGACAATTGTTATGCACAACTGCCCGCCTACTAAGCTCAACCGACCATTGATTGGCTCCACTGACCGCCCACTAAGCTCAACCGACCATTGATTGACTCAACTGACCGCCCACTAAACTCAACCGACCATTGATTGGCTCAACTGACCGCCCACTAAGCTCAACCGACCATTGTTATGCTCAACTGCCCGCTCACTAAGCTCAACCGACCATTGATCGCCCACTAAGCTCAACCGACCATTGATTGGCTCAACTGCCCGCCCAATAAGCTCAACCGACCATTGATTGGCTCAACTGCCTGCCCACTAAGCCCAACCGACCATTGATTGGTTCAACTGCCTGCCCACTAAGATCAACCGACCTTTGATCGGCTCAACTGCCCGCCCACTAAGCTCAACCGACCATTGACTGGCTCAACTGACATCCCACTAAGCTCTACCGACCATTGATTGGCACAACTGACCGCCCACTAAGCTCAACCGACCATTGATTGGCTCAACTGCCCGTCCACTAAGATCAACAAACCATTGATTGATTAAACTGCCCGCCCACTAAGCTCAATCGAAATTTGATTGGCTAAACTGCCCGCCCACTAAGCCCAACCGATCTTTTATAGGCTCAACTGACCGCCCACTAAGCTCAACCGACCATTGATTAGCTCAACTACCGCCCACTAAGCTCAACCGACCGTTGATTGGCTCAACTGACTGCCCACTAAGTTCAACCGACCATTGACTGGCTCAACTGACATCCCACTAAGCTCAACCGACCATTGATTGGCTCAACTGACCGCCCACTAAGCTCAACCGACCATTGTTATGCACAACTGCCCGCCCACTAAGCTCAACCGACCATTGATTGGCTCCACTGACCGCCCACTAAGCTCAACCGATAATTGAATGGCTCAAGTGCCCGCCCACTAAGCTCAACCGACCATTGATTGGGTCAATTAACCGCCCTTTAAGCTTAACCCACCATTGATTGGCTCAATTACCCGCCCATTAAGTTCAACCAATCATTGATTTGCTCAACAGCCCGCCCACTAAGCTCAACAGTCCATTGATTGGCTCAACTGCCCGCCCACTAAGCTCAACCAACCATTGATTGGCTCAACTACCCGCCCACTAAGCTCAACCGAACATTGATTGGTTGAACTGCCCGCCCACGAAACTCAACCGACCATTGATTGGCTCAACTGCCCGCTGACTAAGCTCAACCGACCATTGATTGGCTCAACTGCCCGCCCACTAAGCTCAACCGACCATCGATTGGCTCAACTGACCGCCCTTTAAGTTCAATCGACCATTGATTGTCTCAACTACCAGCCCACTAAGCTCAACCGACCATTGATTGGCTCAACAGCCCGCCTACTAAGCTCAACAGACCATTGATTGGCTCAACTGCCCGCCCACTAAGTTCAACCGACCACTGATTGGCTCAACTGGACGCCAACTAAGCTCAAGCGACCATTGATTGGCTCAACTGCCCGCCCACTAAGGTCAACAAACCATTAATTGGCTCAACCGACCACCCACTAAGCTCAACCGACCATTGATTATCTCAACTGACCACCCATTAAGCTCAACCGACCATTGATTGGCTCAACTACCCGACCACTAAGCTCAACCGACCATTGATTGGCTCAACAGCCCGCCCATTAAGCTCAACCGACCATTGTTATGCTCAACTGCCCGCCCACTAAGCTCAAACGACCATTGATTGGCTCCACTGACCGCCCACTAAGCTCAAACGACCATTGATTGGCTCAACTGCCCGCCCACTAAGCTCAACCGACCATTGATTGGCTCAACTAACCGTCCATTAAGCTCAACCGACCATTGATTGGCTCAACTAAACGCCCACTAAGCTCAACCGACCATTGATTGGCTCAACTGCCCGCCCACTAAGCTCAGCCGACCATTGATTGGCTCAACTGCCCGCCCACTAAGCTCAACCGACCATTGGTTGTCTCAACTGACCGCCCTTTAAGCTCAATCGACCATTGATTGTCTCAACTACGCGCCCACTAAGCTCAACCGACCATTGATTGGCCCAAGAGCCCGCCCACTAAAGTCAAAAAACCATTGATTGACTGAACTGCCCGCCCACTAAGCTCAACCGACCTTTGATTTGCTCAACTGATCGCCCACTAAGCTCAACCGACCTTTGATTGGCTCAACTGCCCTCCCACTAAGCTCAACCGACCATTGATTGGCTCAACTGCCCGCCCACTAAGCTCAACCGACTCTTGATTGGCTCAAGTGGACGCCCACTAAGCTCAACCGACAATTGTTATGCACAACTGCCCGCCTACTAAGCTCAACCGACCATTGATTGGCTCCACTGACCGCCCACTAAGCTCAACCGACCATTGATTGACTCAACTGACCGCCCACTAAACTCAACCGACCATTGATTGGCTCAACTGACCGCCCACTAAGCTCAACCGACCATTGTTATGCTCAACTGCCCGCTCACTAAGCTCAACCGACCATTGATCGCCCACTAAGCTCAACCGACCATTGATTGGCTCAACTGCCCGCCCAATAAGCTCAACCGACCATTGATTGGCTCAACTGCCTGCCCACTAAGCCCAACCGACCATTGATTGGTTCAACTGCCTGCCCACTAAGATCAACCGACCTTTGAGTGGCTCAACTGCCCGCCCACTAAGCTCAACCGACCATTGACTGGCTCAACTGCCCGTCCACTAAGCTCAACCGACCATTGATTGACTCAACTGCCCTCCCACTAAGCTCAACCGACCATTGATTGGCTCAAATGCCCGCCCACTAAGCTCAACCGACCTTTGATTGGCTCAACTGCCCGCCCACTAAGCTCAACCGGCCTTTTTTTGGCTCAACTGCCTGCCCACTAAGCTCAACCGACCTTTGATTGGCTCAACTGCCCGCCCACTAAGCTCACCCGACCTTTGAATGGCTCAACCGCCCGCCCACTAATCTCAACCGACTATTGATTGGTTCAACTGACCGCCCATTAAGCTCAACCGAGTCTTGATTGGCTCAACTGACTGCCCACTAATTTCAACCGACCATTGACTGGCTCAACTGACATCCCACTAAGCTCTACCGACCATTGATTGGCACAACTGACCGCCCACTAAGCTCAACCGACCATTGATTGGCTCAACTGCCCGCCCACTAAGCTCAACCGACCATTGATTAGCTCAACTACCGCCCACTAAGCTCAACCGACCATTGATTGGCTCAACTGACTGCCCACTAAGTTCAATCGACCATTGACTGGCTCAACTGACATCCCATTAAGCGCTACCGACCATTGATTGGCACAACTGAACGCCCACTAAGCTCAACCGAAATTTGATTGGCTAAACTGCCCGCCCAATAAGCTCGACCGATCTTTTATTGGCTCAACTGACCGCCCACTAAGCTCAACCGACCATTGATTAGCTCAACTGACCGCCCACTAAGCTCAACCGACCATTGATTGGCTCAACTGACCGCCCACTAAGCTCAACCGACAATTGTTATGCACAACTGCCCGCCTACTAAGCTCAACCGACCATTGATTGGCTCCACTGACCGCCCACTAAGCTCAACCGACCATTGATTGACTCAACTGACCGCCCACTAAACTCAACCGACCATTGATTGGCTCAACTGACCGCCCACTAAGCTCAACCGACCATTGTTATGCTCAACTGCCCGCTCACTAAGCTCAACCGACCATTGATCGCCCACTAAGCTCAACCGACCATTGATTGGCTCAACTGCCCGCCCACTAAGCTCAACCGACCATTGATTGGCTCAACTGCCTGCCCACTAAGCCCAACCGACCATTGATTGGTTCAACTGCCTGCCCACTAAGATCAACCGACCTTTGAATGGCTCAACTGCCCGCCCGCTAAGCTCAACCGACCATTGACTGGCTCAACTGCCCGTCCACTAAGCTCAACCGACCATTGATTGACTCAACTGCCCTCCCACTAAGCTCAACCGACCATTGATTGGCTCAAATGGCCGCCCACTAAGCTCAACCGACCTTTGATTGGCTCAACTGCCCGCCCACTAAGCTCAACCGGCCTTTTTTTGGCTCAACTGCCTGCCCACTAAGCTCAACCGACCTTTGATTGGCTCAACTGCCCGCCCACTAAGCTCACCCGACCTTTGAATGGCTCAAATGCCCGCCCACTAATCTCAACCGACTATTGATTGGTTCAACTGACCGCCCATTAAGCTCAACCGACTCTTGATTGGCTCCAGTGGACGCCGAATAAGCTCAACCGGCCATTGATTGGCTCAACTGCCCGACCACTAAGCTCAACCGACCATTGATTGGCTGAACTGCCAGCGCACTAAGGTCAACAAACCATTGATTGATTCAACTGCTCGCCCACTAAGCTCAACCGAAATTTAATTGGCTGAACTGCCCGCCAACTAAGCTCGACCGACCTTTAATTGACTCAACTGACCGCCCACTAAGCTCAACCGACCATTGATTAGCTCAACTGACCGCCCACTAAGCTCAACCGACCATTGATTGGCTCAACTGACTGCCCACTAAGTTCAACCGACCATTGACTGGCTCAACTGACATCCCACTAAGCTCTACCGACCATTGATTGGCACAACTGACCGCCCACTAAGCTCAACCGACCATTGATTGGCTCAACTGCCCGCCCACTAAGATCAACAAACCATTGATTGATTAAACTGCCCGCCCACTAAGCTCAACCGAAATTTGATTGGCTCAACTGCCCGCCCACTAAGCCCGACCGATCTTTTATAGGCTCAACTGACCGCCCACTAAGCTCAACCGACCATTGATTAGCTCAACTACCGCCCACTAAGCTCAACCGACCATTGATTGGCTCAACTGACTGCCCACTAAGTTCAACCGACCATTGACTGGCTCAACTGACATCCCATTAAGCGCTACCGACCATTGATTGGCACAACTGACCGCCCACTAAGCTCAACCGACCATTGATTGGCTCAACTGACCGCCCACTAAGCTCAACCGACCATTGTTATGCACAACTGCCCGCCCACTAAGCTCAACCGACCATTGATTGGCTCCACTGACCGCCCACTAAGCACAACCGATAATTGATTGGCTCAAGTGCCCGCCCACTAAGCTCAACCGACCATTGATTGGGTCAATTGACCGCCCTTTAAGCTTAACCCACCATTGATTGGCTCAACTACCCGCCCACTAAGCTCAACCGACCATTGATTGGCTCAACTACCCGCCCACTAAGCTCATCCGACCATCGATTGGCTCAACTGACCGCCCTTTAAGTTCAATCGACCATTGATTGTCTCAACTACCCGCCCACTAAGCTCAACCGACCATTGATTTGCTCAACAGCCCGCCCACTAAGCTCAGCAGTCCATTGATTGGCTCAACTGCCCGCCCACTAAGCTCAACCGACCATTGATTGGCTCAACTACCCGCCCACTAAGCTCAACCGAACATTGATTGGTTGAACTGCCTGCGCACGAAACTCAACCGACCATTGATTGGCTCAACTGCCCGCCGACTAAGCTCAACCGACCATTGATTGGCTCAACTGCCCGCCCACTAAGCTCAACCGACCATCGATTGGCTCAACTGACCGCCCATTAAGTTCAATCGACCATTGATTGTCTCAACTACCCGCCCACTAAGCTCAACCGACCATTGATTGGCTCAACAGCCCGCCCACTAAGCTCAACAGACCATTGATTGGCTCAACTGCCCGCCCACTAAGTTCAACCGACCACTGATTGGCTCAACTGGACGCCAACTAAGCTCAACCGACCATTGATTGGCTCAACAGCCCGCCCACTAAGCTCAACAGACCATTGATTGGCTCAACTGCCCGCCCACTAAGTTCAACCGACCACTGATTGGCTCAACTGGACGCCAACTAAGCTCAAGCGACCATTGATTGGCTCAACTGCCCGCCCACTAAGGTCAACAAACCATTGATTGGCTCAACCGACCGCCCACTAAGCTCAACCGACCATTGATTATCTTAACTGACCACCCATTAAGCTCAACCGACCATTGATTGGCTCAACTACCCGACCACTAAGCTCAACCGACCATTGATTGGCTCAACAGCCCGCCCATTAAGTTCAACAGACCATTGATTGGCTCAACTGCCCGCCCACTAATCTCAACCGACCATTGATTGGCTCAACTGGACGCCCACTAAGCTCAACCGACCATTGATTGGCTCAACTGACCGCCCACTAAGCTCAACCGACCATTGTTATGCTCAACTGCCCGCCCACTAAGCTCAAACGACCATTGATTGGCTCCACTGACCGCCCACTAAGCTCAACCGACCATTGATTGGCTCAACTAACCGCCCATTAAGCTCAACCGACCATTGATTGGCTCAACTAAACGCCCACTAAGCTCAACCGACCATTGATTGGCTCAACTGCCCGCCCACTAAGCTCAACCGACCATTGATTGGCTCAACTGCCCGCCCACTAAGATCAACAAACCATTGATTGATTAAACTGCCCGCCCACTAAGCTCAACCGAAATTTGATTGGCTCAACTGCCCGCCCACTAAGCCCGACCGATCTTTTATAGGCTCAACTGACCGCCCACTAAGCTCAACCGACCATTGATTAGCTCAACTACCGCCCATTAAGCTCAACCGACCATTGATTGGCTCAACTGACTGCCCACTAAGTTCAACCGACCATTGACTGGCTCAACTGACATCCCATTAAGCGCTACCGACCATTGATTGGCACAACTGACCGCCCACTAAGCTCAACCGACCATTGATTGGCTCAACTGACCGCCCACTAAGCTCAACCGACCATTGTTATGCACAACTGCCCGCCCACTAAGCTCAACCGACCATTGATTGGCTCCACTGACCGCCCACTAAGCACAACCGATAATTGATTGGCTCAAGTGCCCGCCCACTAAGCTCAACCGACCATTGATTGGGTCAATTGACCGCCCTTTAAGCTTAACCCACCATTGATTGGCTCAACTACCCGCCCACTAAGCTCAACCGACCATTGATTGGCTCAACTACCCGCCCACTAAGCTCATCCGACCATCGATTGGCTCAACTGACCGCCCTTTAAGTTCAATCGACCATTGATTGTCTCAACTACCCGCCCACTAAGCTCAACCGACCATTGATTTGCTCAACAGCCCGCCCACTAAGCTCAGCAGTCCATTGATTGGCTCAACTGCCCGCCCACTAAGCTCAACCGACCATTGATTGGCTCAACTACCCGCCCACTAAGCTCAACCGAACATTGATTGGTTGAACTGCCTGCGCACGAAACTCAACCGACCATTGATTGGCTCAACTGCCCGCCGACTAAGCTCAACCGACCATTGATTGGCTCAACTGCCCGCCCACTAAGCTCAACCGACCATCGATTGGCTCAACTGACCGCCCATTAAGTTCAATCGACCATTGATTGTCTCAACTACCCGCCCACTAAGCTCAACCGACCATTGATTGGCTCAACAGCCCGCCCACTAAGCTCAACAGACCATTGATTGGCTCAACTGCCCGCCCACTAAGTTCAACCGACCACTGATTGGCTCAACTGGACGCCAACTAAGCTCAACCGACCATTGATTGGCTCAACAGCCCGCCCACTAAGCTCAACAGACCATTGATTGGCTCAACTGCCCGCCCACTAAGTTCAACCGACCACTGATTGGCTCAACTGGACGCCAACTAAGCTCAAGCGACCATTGATTGGCTCAACTGCCCGCCCACTAAGGTCAACAAACCATTGATTGGCTCAACCGACCGCCCACTAAGCTCAACCGACCATTGATTATCTTAACTGACCACCCATTAAGCTCAACCGACCATTGATTGGCTCAACTACCCGACCACTAAGCTCAACCGACCATTGATTGGCTCAACAGCCCGCCCATTAAGTTCAACAGACCATTGATTGGCTCAACTGCCCGCCCGCTAATCTCAACCGACCATTGATTGGCTCAACTGGACGCCCACTAAGCTCAACCGACCATTGATTGGCTCAACTGACCGCCCACTAAGCTCAACCGACCATTGTTATGCTCAACTGCCCGCCCACTAAGCTCAAACGACCATTGATTGGCTCCACTGACCGCCCACTAAGCTCAACCGACCATTGATTGGCTCAACCAACCGCCCATTAAGCTCAACCGACCATTGATTGGCTCAACTAAACGCCCACTAAGCTCAACCGACCATTGATTGGCTCAACTGCCCGCCCACTAAGCTCAACCGACCATTGATTGGCTCAACTGCCCGCCCACTAAGCTCAACCGACCATTGGTTGTCTCAACTGACCGCCCTTTAAGCTCAATCGACCATTGATTGTCTCAACTACGTGCACACTAAGCTCAACCGACCATTGATTGGCCCAACAGCCCGCCCACTAAAGTCAAAAAACCATTGATTGACTCAACTGCCCGCCCACAAAGCTCAACCGACCTTTGATTTGCTCAACTGATCGCCCACTAAGCTCAACCGACCTTTGATTGGCTCAACTGCCCTCCCACTAAGCTCAACCGACCATTGATTGGCTCAACTGCCCGCCCACTAAACTCAACCGACTCTTGATTGGCTCAAGTGGACGCCCACTAAGCTCAACCGGCCATTGATTGGCTCATGTGCCCGCCCACTAGGCTCAACCGACCATTGATTGGCTCAACTGCCCGCCCACTAAGATCAACAAACCATTGATTGATTAAACTGCCCGCCCACTAAGCTCAACCGAAATTTGATTGGCTCAACTGCCCGCCCACTAAGCTCGACCGATCTTTTATTGGCTCAACTGACCGCCCACTAAGCTCAACCGACCATTGATTAGCTCAACTGACCGCTCACTAAGCTCAACCGACCATTGATTGGCTTAACTGACTGCCCACTAAGCTCAACCGACCATTGTTATGCACAACTGCCCGCCCACTAAGCTCAACCGACCATTGATTGGCTCCACTGACCGCCCACTAAGCTCAACCGATAATTGATTGGCTCAAGTGCCCGCCCACTAAGCTCAACCGACCATTGATTGGCTCAATTGACCGCCCTTTAAGGGGTCTAAGGACCTTTAATCTTCAGAATTTTCGATTTTCTGGAAAAAATATATGTTATGCATAATTTTATTCTGAACAATTTGATACCTTATTTATTACCATACGCCAAAAACTTTTCGAGTTATTGTAAAAATGCGTAAACTTTCCCCGTAGAGATGTATGTTAACAGCAGCTGTTTAAGCCTCTTTTTCTCAGGTGCCCATTTCTTCGGTTTTCTCGTTTTACGCGCATGATATTTCAAAAAGTTTCTTATATATTTACGTAAAACTTTTCATGCTTGTTTGTTTGATACATCTTAACGATCTGAACCAAAATTTCAACTAAAAAATTAAAGTTAATATTTAAAAATAAATATTTTTTTACTCAAAAATTTGGAAATTTTCGATATTAACTTAACAAATTTCAAAAAAATAAATAAATAATTTAAAAAAAAATAAATAAATTTAGGTTCAGGTCATAAATATAAACCAGATAAACATACATTAAAAGTTTTACGGACATATATAATAAACTTTCTGAGATATCATGCGCGCAAAACGAGAAAACCGAAGAAACCGGCACCTGAGAAAAAGAGGCTTAAACAGCTACTGTTAACATAAATCTCTATGGGGAAAGTTTAGGCATTTTTACAATAACTCGAAAAGTTTTTGGCGTATAGTAATAAATAAGGTATCAAATTGTTCAGAATTAAACTGTGCCTAACATATATTTTTTCCAGAAAATCGAAAATTTTAAAGTTTAAAGGTCCTTAGACCCCTTAAGCTTAACCCACCATTGATTGGCTCAACTACCCGCCCACTAAGTTCAACCAACCATTGATTTGCTCAACAGCCCGCCCACTAAGCTCAACAGTCCATTGATTGGCTGAACTGCCCGCCCACTAAGCTCAACCGACCATTGATTGGCTCAACTGGACGACCACTAAGCTCAACCGACCATTGATTGGCTCAACTGCCCGCGACCTAAGCTCACCCGACCATTGATTGGCACAAATGCCCGCCCACTAAGGTCAACAAACCATTGATTGACTCAACTGATCGCCCACTAAGCTCAACCGACCATTGATTGGCTTAACCGCCCGTCCACTAATTTCAACCGACCATTGATTGGCTCAACTACCCGCCCACTAAGCTCAACCGAACATTGATTGGCTGAAGTGCCCGCCCACGAAACTCAACCGACCATTGATTGGCTCAACTGCCCGCCGACTAAGCTCAACCGACCATTGATTGGCTCAACTGCCCGCCCACTAAGCTCAACCGACCATCGATTGGCTCAACTGACCGCCCTTTAAGTTCAATCGACCATTGATTGTCTCAACTACCCGCCCACTAAGCTCAACCGACCATTGATTGGCTCAACAGCCCGCCCACTAAGCTCAACAGACCATTGATTGGCTCAACTGCCCGCCCACTAAGTTCAACCGACCATTGATTGGCTCAACTGGACGCCAACTAAGCTCAAGCGACCATTGATTGGCTCAACTACCCGACCACTAAGCTCAACCGACCATTGATTGACTCAACAGCCCGCCCACTAAGTTCAACAGACCATTGATTGGCTCAACTGCCCGCCCACTAATCTCAACCGACCATTCATTGGCTCAACTGGACGCCCACTAAGCTCAACCGACCACTGATTCGCTCAACTGTCCGCCCACTAAGCTCAACCGACCATTGTTATGCTCAACTGCCCGCCCACTAAGCTCAACTGACCATTGATTGGCTCCAATGACCGCCCACTAAGCTCAACCGACCATGGATTGACTCAACTGACCGCCCACTAAGCTCAACCGACCAGTGTTATGCTCAACTGCCCGCCCACTAAGCTCAAACGACCATTGATTGGCTCCACTGACCGCCCACTAAGCTCAAACGACCATTGATTGGCTCAACTGCCCGCCCACTAAGCTCAACCGACCATTGTTATGCTCAACTGCCCTCCCATTAAGCTCAACCGACCATTGATTGACCCAACTACCCGACGACTAAGCTCAACCGACCATTGATATGCTCAACAGCCCGCCCACTAAGCTCAACAGACCATTGATTGGCTCAACTGGACGCCCACTAAGATCAACCGACCATTGATTCGCTCAACTGTCCGCCCACTAATCTCAACCGACCATTGTTATGCTCAACTGCCCGCCCACTAAGCTCAACCAACCATTGATTGGCTCAACTGCCCGTCCACTAAGCTCAACCGACCATTGATTGACTCAACTGCCCTCCCATTAAGCTCAACCGACCATTGATTGGCTCAAATAATGCCCGCCCACTAAGCTCAACCGACCTTTGATTGGCTCAACTGCCCGCCCACTAAGCTCAACCGACCTTTGATTGGCTCAACTGCCCGCCCACTAAGCTCACCCGACCTTTGATTGGTTCAACTGACCGCCCATTAAGCTCAACCGACTCTTGATTGGCTCTAGTGGACGCCGAATAAGCTCAACCGGCCATTGATTGGCTCAACTGCCCGCCCACTAAGCTCAACCGACCATTGATTGGCTGAACTGCCAGCGCACTAAGGTCAACAAACCATTGATTGATTCAACTGCCCGCCCACTAAGCTCAACCGAAATTTAATTATCTCAACTGCCCGCCCACTAAGCTCAACCGGCCATTGATTGGCTCATGTGCCCGCCCACTAGGCTCAACCGACCACTGATTGGCTCAACTGCCCGCCCACCAAGATCAACAAACCATTGATTGATTAAACTGCCCGCCCACTAAGCTCAACCGAAATTTGATTGGCTCAACCCTCCGCCCACTAAGCTCGACCGATCTTTTATTGGCTCAACTGACCGCCCACTAAGCTCAACCGACCATTGATTAGCTCAACTGACCGCCCACTAAGCTCAACCGACCATTGATTGGCTCAACTGACTGCCCACTAAGTTCAACCGACCATTGACTGGCTCAACTGACATCCCACTAAGCTCTACCGACCATTGATTGGCACAACTGACCGCCCACTAAGCTCAACCGACCATTGATTGACTCAACTGATCGCCCACTAAGCTCAACCGACCATTGATTGACTCAACTGATCGCCCACTAAGCTCAACCTACCATTGATTGGCTTAACCGCCGGTCCACTAATTTCAACCGACCATTGATTGGCTCAACTACCCGCCCACTAAGCTCAACCGAACATTGATTGGCTGAACTGCCCGCCCACGAAACTCAACCGACAATTGATTGGCTCAACTGCCAGCCGAATAAGCTCAACCGACCATTGATTGGCTCAATTGCCCGCCCACTAAGCTCAACCGAAATTCGATTGGCTCAACTGACCGTACTTTAAGCTCAATCGACCATTGATTGTCTCAACTACCCGCCCACTAAGCTCAACCGACCATTGATTGGCTCAACAGCCCGCCCACTAAGCTCAACAGACCATTGATTGGCTCAACTGCCCGCCCACTAAGTTCAACCGACCATTGATTGGCTCAACTGGACCCCAACTAAGCTCAAGCGACCATTGATTGGCTCAACTGCCCGCCCACTAAGGTCAACAAACCATTGATTGGCTCAACCGACCGCCCACTAAGCTCAACCGACCATTGATTATCTCAACTGACCACCCATTAAGCTCAACCGACCTTTTATTGGCTTAACTGATCGCCCACTAAGCTTAACAGAACATTAAATGGCGCAACTTCCCGCCCACTAAAGTCAAAAAACCATTGATTGACTCAACTGCCCGCCCACTAAGCTCAACCGACATTTGATTGGCTCAACTGCCCTCCCACAAAGTTCAACCGACCATTGATTGACTCAACTGACCGCCCACTATGTTCAACCGACCATTGATTGGCTCAACTGACCGCCCACTAAGATCAACCGACCATTGTTATGCTAAACTGCCCTCCCACTAAGCTCAACCGACCATTGATTGGCTCCACTGACCGCCCACTAAGCTCAACCGACCATTGATTGGCTCAACTGACCGCCCACTAAGCTCAACCGACCATTGTTATGCTCAACTGCCCGCCCACTAAGCTCAAACGACCATTGATTGGCTCCACTGACCGCCCACTATGCTCAACCGATCATTGATTGGCTCAACTGCCCGCCCACTAAGCTCAAACGACCATTGATTGTCTCAACTGACCGCCCTTTAAGCTCAATCGACCATTGATTGTCTCAACTACGCGCCCACTAAGCTCAACCGACCATTGATTGGCAGAACAGCCCGCCCACTAAGCTCAACAGACCATTGATTGGCTCAACTGCCCGCCCACTAAGTTCAACCGAGCATTGATTGGCTCAACTGGACGCCCATTAAGCTCAACCGACCATTGATTGGCTCAACTGCCCGCCCACTAAGCTCAACCGACCATTGATTGGCTCAACTGCCACCCACTAAGGTCAACAAACCATTGATTGACTCAACTGCCCGCCCACTAAGCTCAACCGACCTTTGATTGGCTTAAGTGATCGCCCAATAAGCTTAACCGAACATTAAATGGCGCAACTTCCCGCCCACTAAAGTCAAAAAACCTTTGATCGACTCAACTGCCCGCCCACTAAGCTCAACCGACCTTTGATTGGCTCAACTGACCGCCCACTAAGCTCTACCGACCATTGAGTGACTCAACTGCCCGCCCACTAAGCTCAACCGACCTTTGATTGGCTCAACTGCCCGCCCACTAAGCTCAACCGACCATTGATTGGCTCAACTGCCTCCCACTAAGGTCAACAAACCATTGATTGACTCAACTGCCCGCCCAATAAGCTCAACCGACCTTTGATTGGCTTAACTGATCGCCCACTAAGCTTAACCGAACATTGATTGGCGAAACTTCCCGCCTACTAAAGTCAAAAAACCATTGATTGACTCAACTGCCCGCCCACTAAGCTCCACCGACCTTTGATTTGCTCAACTGACCTTTGATTGGCTCAACTGACCGCCCACTAAGCTCAACCGACCATTGATTGACTCAACTGACCGCCCACTAAGCTCAACCGACCATTGTTATGCTCAACTGCCCGCTCACTAAGCTCAACCGACCATTGATTGGCTCCAGTGACCGCCCACTAAGTTCAACCGACCATTGATTGGCTCAACTGCCCGCCCACTAAGCTCAACCGACCATTGATTGGCTCAACTGCCTGCCCACTAAGCCCAACCGACCATTGATTGGCACAACTGCCTGCCCACTAAGATCAACCGACCTTTGATTGGCTCAACTGCCCGCCCACTAAGCTCAACCGACCATTGACTTGCTCAACTGCCCGTCCACTAAGCTCAACCGACCATTGATTGACTCAACTGCCCTCCCACTAAGCTCAACCGGCCTTTTTTTGGCTCAACTGCCTGACCACTAAGCTCAACCGACCTTTGATTGGCTCAACTGCCCGCCCACTAAGCTCACCCGACCTTTGATTGGCTCAACTGCCCGCCCACTAATCTCAACCGACTATTGATTGGTTCAACTGACCGCCCATTAAGCTCAACCGACTCTTGATTGGCTCTAGTGGACGCCGAATAAGCTCAACCGGCCATTGATTGGCTCAACTGCCCGCCCACTAAGCTCAACCGACCATTGATTGGCTGAACTACCAGCGCACTAAGGTCAACAAACCATTGATTGATTCAACTGCCCGCCCACTAAGCTCAACCGACTCTTGATTGGTTCAAGTGGACGCCCACTAAGCTCAACCGGCCATTGATTGGCTCATGTGCCCGCCCACTAGGCTCAACCGACCATTGATTGGCTCAACTGCCCGCCCACTAAGATCAACAAACCATTGATTGATTAAACTGCCCGCCCACTAAGCTCAACCGAAATTTGATTGGCTCAACTGCCCGCCAACTAAGCTCGACCGATCTTTTATTGGCTCAACTGACCGCCCACTAAGCTCAACCGACCATTGATTAGCTCAACTGACCGCCCACTAAGCTCAACCGACCATTGATTGGCTCAACTGACTGCCCACTAAGTTCAACCGACCTTTGACTGGCTCAACTCACATCCCACTAAGCTCTACCGACCATTGATTGGCACAACTGACCGCCCACTAAGCTCAACCGACCATTGATTGACTCAACTGATCGCCCACTAAGCTCAACCGACCATTGATTGACTCAATTGATCGCCCACTAAGCTCAACCGACCATTGATTGGCTTAACCGCCCGTCCACTAATTTCAACCGATCATTGATTGGCTCAACTACACGCCCACTAAGCTCAACCGAACATTGATTGGCTGAACTGCCCTCCCAAGAAACTCAACCGACCATTGATTGGCTCAACTGCCCGCCGAATAAGCTCAACCGACCATTGATTGGCTCAACTGCCCGCCCACTTAGCTCAACCGACCATCGATTGGCTCAACTGACCGCCCTTTAAGATCAATCGACCATTGATTGTCTCAATTACCCGCCCACTAAGCTCAAACGACCATTGATTGGCTCAACAGCCCGCCCACTAAGCTCAACAGACCATTGATTGGCTCAACTGCCCGCCCACTAAGTTCAACCGACCATTGAGTGGCTCAACTGGACGCCAACTAAGCTCAAGCGACCATTGATTGCCTCAACTTCCCGCCCACTAATGTCAACAAACCATTGATTGGCTCAACCGACCGCCCACTAAGCTCAACCGACCATTGATTATCTCAACTGACCACCCATTAAGCTCAACCGACCATTGATTGGCTCAACTACCCGACCACTAAGCTCAACCGACCATTGATTGGCTCAACAACCCGCCCACGAAGCTCAACAGACCATTGATTGGCTCAACTGCCCGCCCACTAATCTCAACCGAAAAACATTGATTGGCTCAACTGGACGCCCACTAAGCTCAACCGACCATTCATTCGCTCAACTCTCCGCCCACTAAGCTCAACCGACCATTGTTATGCTCAACTGCCCGCCCACTAAGCTCAACCGACCATTGATTGGCTCCACTGACCGCCCACTAAGCTCAGCCGACCATTGATTGGCTCAACTGACCGCCCACTAAGCTCAACCGACCATTGTTATGCTCAACTGCCCGCCCACTAAGCTCAAACGACCATTGATTGGCTCCACTGACCGCCCACTAAGCTCAACCGACCATTGATTGGCTCAACTGCCCGCCCACTAAGCTCAACCGACCTTTGATTGGCTCAACTGCCCTCCCACTAAGCTCAACCGACCATTGATTGACTCAACTGACAGCCCACTAAGCTCAACCGACCATTGATTGGCTCAACTGACCGCCCACTAAGCTCAACCGACCATTGTTATGCTCAACTGCCCTCCCACTAAGCTCAACCGACCATTGATTGCCTCCACTGACCGCCCACTAAGCTCAACCGACCATTGATTGGCTCAACTGACCGCCCACTAAGCTCAACCGACCATTGTTATGCTCAACTGCCCGCCCACTAAGCTCAAACGACCATTGATTGGCTCAACTGCCCGCCCACTAAGCTCAACCGACCATTAATTGGCTCAACTGACCGCCCATTAAGCTCAACCGACCATTGATTGGCTCAACTAAACGCCCACTAAGCTCAACCGACCATTGATTGGCTCAACTGCCGGCCCACTAAGCTCAACCGACCATTGACTGTCTCAACTGCCCGCCCACTAAGCTCAAACGACCATTGATTGTCTCAACTGACCGCCCTTTAAGCTCAATCGACCATTGATTGTCTCAACTACGCGCCCACTAAGCTCAACCGACCATTGATTGGCCCAACAGCCCGCCCACTAAGCTCAACAGACCATTGATTGGCTCAACTGCCCGCCCACTAAGTTCAACCGAGCATTGATTGGCTCAACTGGACGCCCATTAAGCTCAACCGACCATTGATTGGCTCAACTGCCCGCCCACTAAGCTCAACCGACCATTGATTGGCTCAACTGCCTCCCACTAAGGTCAACAAACCATTGATTGACTCAACTGCCCGCCCACTAAGCTCAACCGACCTTTGATTGGCTTAACTGATTGCCCACTAAGCTTAACAGAACATTAAATGGCGCAACTTCCCGCCCACTAAAGTCAAAAAACCATTGATTGACTCAACTGCCCGCGCACTAAGCTCAACCGACCTTTGATTGGCTCAACTGACCACCCACTAAGCTCCACCGACCATTGATTGACTCAACTGTCCGCCCACTAAGCTCAACCGACCTTTGATTGGCTCAACTGCCCGCCCACTAAGCTCAACCGACCATTGATTGTCTCAACTGCCTCCCACTAAGATCAACAAATCATTGATTGACTCAACTGCCCGCCCACTAAGCTCAAAAGACCATTGATTGGCTCAACTGCCCGCCCACTAATCTCAACCGACCATTGATTGGCTCAACTGGACGCCCACTAAGCTCAACCGACCATTGATTCGCTCAACTGTCCGCCCACTAAGCTCAACCGACCATTGTTATGCTCAACTGCCCGCCCACTAAGCTCAACCGACCATTGATTGGCTCCACTGACCGCCCACTAAGCTCAACCGACCATTGATTGGCTCAACTGACCGCTCACTAAGCTCAACCGACCATTGATTGGCTCAACTAAACGCCCACTAAGCTCAACCGACCATTGACTGGCTCAACTGCCCGCCCACTAAGCTCAAACGACCATTGATTGTCTCAACTGACCGCCCTTTAAGCTCAATCGACCATTGATTGTCTCAACTACGCGCCCACTAAGCTCAACCGACCATTGATTGGCCCAACAGCCCGCCCAATAAGCTCAACAGACCATTGATTGGCTCAACTGCCCGCCCACTAAGTTCAACCGAGCATTGATTGGCTCAACTGGACGCCCATTAAGCTCAACCGACCATTGATTGGCTCAACTGCCCGCCCACTAAGCTCAACCGACCATTGATTGGCTCAAATGCCACCCACTAAAGTCAACAAACCATTGATTGACTCAACTGCCCGCCCACTAAGCTCAACCGACCTTTGATTGGCTTAAGTGATCGCCCAATAAGCTTAACCGAACATTAAATGGCGCAACTTCCCGCCCACTAAAGTCAAAAAACCTTTGATCGACTCAACTGCCCGCCCACTAAGCTCAACCGACCTTTGATTGGCTCAACTGACCGCCCACTAAGCTCCACCGACCATTGAGTGACTCAACTGCCCGCCCACTCAGCTCAACCGACCTTTGATTGGCTCAACTGCCCGCCCACTAAGCTCAACCGACCATTGATTGGCTCAACTGCCTCCCACTAAGGTCAACAAACCATTGATTGACTCAACTGCCCGCCCAATAAGCTCAACCGACCTTTGATTGGCTTAACTGATCGCCCACTAAGCTTAACCGAACATTGATTGGCGCAACTTCCCGCCTACTAAAGTCAAAAAACCATTGATTGAC